>NW_006785484.1:945052-953049 GCF_000442215.2 Lipotes vexillifer | reverse complement strand
GGGGGGGCGGTACCTGGCAGGGATGCATGATCCAACGTCGGTGGCTGACCCAGCTCTCTACCCACGCTTTCTTCTCCATCTACATTCCCTTCCTGGAGAGTCTCATGCAATTCTATGATCTTATGTATTCATTAGTGGTGGAGGACTGTGGGAGATGGTCTGAGGTTGAAATCTAGAAATAATTTCTGGACATCTAAATGGAGCTGGAGTAGACAGCTGGAAATATATTTTGGGGTTTGAGGGGAGAGGTCTGGGTGGGAAATGTATAAATTTAGGAGCCTTATAGATGGTATTTTGAGCCATTGGACTGGATGAAATACTTAGGGAATGAGTAGGAAAAAGACCAGGCTCCAGCACTGGGCCCTGGGGCACTTCAGAGCCTGGAAGTCCGGGGAAAAGAACCAGCAGAGGGGATGAAGGAGCAGCCAGTGAGGACTGGTGGAAATCAGGAAAGCGCGGCGTCCCAAATCAGGGGAAACGTGTTTCAAGGAAGAGGACAGGGTTGACTCTATCAAGGGCTGCAGATACGGCAAATAAAATGAGAGCAGAGAATTGACCTTTTTTTAAAAAAATTTATTTATTTATTCATTTATTTATTTTTGGCTGTGTTGGGTCTTCGTTGCTGTGCGCAGGCTTTCTCTAGTTGCGGCGAGCGGGGGCTACTCTTCACTGCGGTGCGCGGGCTTCTCATTGCGGTGGCTTCTCTTTGTTGCGGAGCACGGGCTCTAGTCGCGTGGGCTTCAGTGTGGCACGTGGGCTCAGTAGTTGTGTCTCACGGGCTCTAGACTGCAGGCTCAGTAGTTGTGGCGCAGGGGCTTAGTTGCTCCATGGCATGTGGGATCCTCCTGGACCAGGGCTCGAACCCGGGTGCCCTGCATTGGCAGGCAGATTCTTAACCACTGCGCCACCAGGGAAGTCCCTGACCATCTTTGATATCCTACTGCTACCAGGGTCAAAAACCAGTCTTTGGGACTTCCCTGGCGGTCCAGTGGTTAAGACTCTGCGCTTCCACTGCAGGGGGCATGGATTCTATCCCTGTTCCGGGAACTGAGATACCACGTGCCTTGTGACGCGGCCAAAAAAAACAAACAAAAAAACCCCAGTCCTTCCCTCTGTCTTTACAAGGTCCTGCCTTATTATTTCCTTGCTCCCCTGTCCTCACTCGCTGGGCCCCGATGTACTGGCCTCCTTGCAGTGCTTTCCCCAGGTCAGCCTGTCTTCTGCCCTTAGCCTTCTCACCTTCTGCTTCCTGCCTTAGTATGCTTTGCCACCGGACTTCCCGGAGGTCTCTGCTCCTCAGGGAGCCCCAGTCCAAAAAACAGCAGGCACCTTCCCCTCTCCACTGAGCCTGTGTGTTGTCTGCCTCCCTCTAGAAGGTAAGCTCCAAAAGGGAAAGAACTGCGTTTGCTTTGCTTACTGTAAACTCTAGCTCCAGTGCCTAGAACAGTGCCAGGCCTGCAAAACTGTGGGCTCACAAGCTTTACACAGTGTACCTCAATTTTCCCAAGAGTCTTATGAAAACAGAAATACTATTTATATAAATAATATAATTATATTATTATATAGTTCTTCCAGTTTTATTGAGATATGATTCACATATAGCACTGTATAAGTTTAAGGTATACAATGTAGTAATTTGGTATATGTATACATTTCGAAATGGTGACCCCAATACATTTAATTAACATGAATCATTTCACATAGTTACAAGTATTTCTTTTCCTTGTGATGAGAACTTTTAAGATCTACTTTCTTCTACAAGAATATATTGATATTATACAGCACAGGGAATATAGCCCAACAATATAATAAATTTTTTTTTTAATTTAAAAAGTAAAAAAAATTTTTTGGCCACGCCACATGGCATGGGATCTTAGTTCCCTGACCAGGGATGGAACCCGTGCCCACTGCATTGGAAGCACAGAGCCTTAACCACTGGACCACCGGGGAAGTCCCTATAATAACCTTAAATAGAGTATAATCTACAAAAATTTTGAATCACTATGTCATATACCTGAAACTAATATAATATTATAATACTGTAAATCAACTATACTTTTTTTTGGGGGGGAGGGCACACCAAGAGGCTTGCAGGATCATAGTTCCCTGACCAGGGATTGAACCCAGGCCACCTTAGTGAAAGTGCTGAGTCCCAACCACTGGACCGCCAGGCAAGTCCCTAAATCAACTATACTTCAATTAAAAAAAATTAAAAAAAAATTTACCTCACCCTTCCCCGCCTCCTCCATCTACTTCTTCTAATTCTTTTTTTTTTTTCAATTTATTTTTGGCTGTGTTGGATCTTCATTGCTGCGCGCGGGCTTCCTCTAGTTGCGGAGAGCAGGGGGCCACTCTTCATCGTGGTGCGCGGGCCTCTCACTGTCGCGGCCTCTCTTGTTGCGGAGCACAGGCTCCAGACGCGCAGGCTCAGTAGTTGTTGCTCACGGGCCCAGCCGCTCCGCAGCATGTGGGATCTTCCCAGACCAGGGCTCGAACCCGTGTCCCCTGCATCGGCAGGCGGACTCTCAACCACTGCGCCACCAGGGAAGCCCCCATCTTTTTCTTCTTTATCACACATTTTATGGATCAGGAATTGAAACCCATGGAGATTAAATAGTATTCTAGGATTAATGCAGCTGTCAAGAGGTTGGAGCAGGAACGTTTGAGCCCAAGATTGGATTATTGGAGAGAAGACCTTCCAACACCTTGTCAGAGGGCCTCCCCCCAGAGAGCCCAGAGTTTAAACCTCTCAGGGGGAATAGAAGCTGATTTCCTGAAAGACTGGAGAGATAGAACTAGGCAAAGGGAAACACAGGGCTGGAGCCTCTGGGTCAGAGAGAAGGCCTTGTGGCTGGAGCTTAGAGCTCTAAGCAGAGGGCTTGCCAAGACTTGAGGCTGGAGACTTAGGCAGGGGCCAGATCTACAGGGTTGGCAGGCAGGCTCTGGAGTTTGTTCTTTTTCCTGAGGCAATAGGAAGCCATTAAGCAGGGTGGTGACACGATCTGATTTACACTGTAAAAGATCTCTTGGGCTATGGGCGAAGGACATAACTAAGGCAAAGCTAGGAAGGAAGAAGCTTGGAGACACCTTGGTTTATTTGGAGGAGTGAGAGGTCGTGGTCCTGTGGAGTAGCCTTGTGTTAGAGATTTGAGATATATTAAGATAGAAATTATAGGCCCTGCTGATGGATTAAAGGTGTGTGTGTTTGTGTGTGTGTGTGTGTGTGTGTGTGTGTGAGAGAGAGATGGGAGGTGGGGCTGGAGATGAAATATCATAGTTTGACTTCCAGGTTTTTGCTTACGTGGGTGGATGGAAGATGGTTCCATTTATTGAAATGATGATGAAAATTGCATTTCAATAGATGTTAGTTACTTTCCTCTTGCATCACCTCCCGCTCACCCCACAGCTCCCCATTTGGAATATTAGATGAGTACAAAAGCTTTAAAGAGGTGCTCCAAAAGTTACATGACCCATGTAGTTTATTTTTCTTCTAGTTTTATTGCGATATAGTCAACATATGCCATTGCGTAAGGTTAGGGCGTATGGCATATTGATTGACTTTTCACAATCACGAAATGATGACCATAGTAAGTTTAGTGAACATCCATCATCTCATATAGACACACACACAAAAAAAGAACAACTTTTTCTCCTTGTGATGAGTACTCAGGATTTACTCTCTTAACTTTCATATATAACATACAGCGGTGTTGATTATACTAATCACGTTGCATATTGCATCCCTAGTACTTTATATATATATATTTTAATTGAGGTATAGTTGATGTACAGTGTTATATAAGTTTCAGGTGTACAACATAGTGATTCAAAAAATTTAAAGGTCCATTTACAGTTACTATAAAATACTGGCTCTATTCCCTGTGTTTACAATATATCCTTGTAGCTTATTTATTTTATACATAGTAGTTTGTATCTCTTAATCCCCTCCCCTTATCTTGCCCCTCCCCCTCTTCCCTTTGCCTACTGGTAACCACTAGTTTGTTCTCTATATCTGAGTGTTTCTTTTTTGTTATATTCTCTAGTTTGTTTTATTTGTGACCCGTGTAATTTTTAAAGAAAGTTTACAGTGACATTTTGAGTGGAGTCAGCCTTGGAAAAATCATCCAGGATATTGACGAAGATGCATAGAAGTTGTGCTTGTAAAATGGGGCAGGGTACTCACCAAACTTGCCAATGGGACAGACACAGCCATGATTGGTTAGTCAAGCTGGGATTGCATCTAAACCTCTTATTTATACTGAGCCTTATTCTTGGCCCCTCCCTTTTTTGGTTTGCTTATAAAAACCAGCAATCACATCTCTTCCAGTATTGTTCCGAGTCAGGTGGACCGGCCAACTCAGGGAGAGAAAGCCTCCTGGTTCCAGACCCTGCCTCCACTTCTGCAAGGTAATTTCTGCTGCTTATTTTTATCATGTATTATTATGATGTTTTGTAAGGCGTTTAAAATTGTGAGATGACTTGAATGGGATGAAGAAACTTAACAGGAAAGAGAGAAGTTTGATGTTCCCTGGAGTCGCTGGTGATCCCTACTTCATTTAGTGCATATTCTGTCCTGTTAAAAGAGCTGCCTTCTTCATTTCCTTCTCAAATGTCCCTTGTAGTTTGCAGAGCTGGCAGGTTTGCCTAACTTTTTCATTTTCTTTTCCTGCTAACTCCTCACTGCAGTTTTTCAGGTTTTCCTGCTCTGAACACTGAATTCTTTTAAGTCTGTGTTGGCTCCGTTTCAGCTCCAGGGATTTACATACAGTTTCCAAATCGTTTCTCTATAATAGTTCCACAGTAAAATAAATACTTGCGAAAATAAGAAGATCACAACGGCATCCTCCTCTGCTAATGAAGGCTAACTCTCAAAAGATGATTCCCATGAATGTTAAATATAGCAAATTAGAAGGGTTTTTTGTTGTTAGATCTGAGAATGCGGTGGCAGGCAGGAGCTGTAGAGAAAATCAGAAGTTAACTAAAGCCAGAGGGCTCCTATCACTGGGATTAGATCAGAGATAATGGTGCGATTTTATAAGCATACACTGGGAAATAGATCTTAAGGAGGGCTGGTCTGTTTGGATAATTGTGAAAAATGAGGTGTAGGTGATGTGCGTCGCATTAAAAAGAGGTGAAGTGGGGTCTTTCGCTCTCTCCCCGAATAACGTGTGCCGAGCATCAGCTCACATTTGAAGGGACATTTCTGGTTCCATTGTTTGTGTCGCCTGCGTCTCTGCAGCACCTGACTCCTTTAGAGATAGTCTAGCTGGGGTGGGGGGGGCGGGGGGGGGGACAGGATTATGCGTGGGCGGAGCTAAGTATATGGAGACCAACGTTAGATTTTCGATTTTCATTTCATACGATAATAATGAGTTCCTGGCGTTCTCCTGTTGCTTTTGGAGTTTTCATTCTTAATTGTTTTAACTATACACGCTTTCCAAGTAAATCTTAAGTGTGAGTCTCCACCTTCTAAGGGGCCGGAATGTGTCCCACAGACGCCCTTACAGCGCATTCAGATCACTCTATGTCCATTTAAAAACACAGTATGTGTTTGCAACCCAGCACTCAGCCATTGGCAGAATTTTTCAACGACTTCCCAGTTTTGTTGGCACGTCTCCAGGAATAAGGTTCTTTGTAATTCTTTGCTCAAACGTAAGATCGCCTATAAAACGCTTAGCGGATAGATCAGTTAATAAAATTACTTTCAATTTGAAAATCTTACAAGGTAATACGGTTTTTTTTTTTTTGTCCTATTTTTTATTTTTTGCCGGGCCGGGGGTGGGGAGGAGAGAGAAACAGTAACTAACAAACCATATGATGCTATTATGCTCACAAAGTGGTAGTTTTGTGAGGGCATAGGGAAAAGTACCATCTTTTGCTCAGAAAATAATTCAGTAGCAACAAGGTCTGAGGGCCAGGAGCCTCATTGTTCTTAGTGAAACGATTATTTGTCAAAACATTTGATTGTTTCCCTATTCCTACTGAAAAGTTTGGACTTTTATTTTGCTCAATTTTGACACTAGGATTTTTAACTATCAGTGCTATTGTGTTTACAGCTTTCAAGGTTTCAGAGTTCAAAGGTTATCTATTAACATGTAGAGTGAGGCTACACTTATGTGAAGACTCAATTTGGTTTCACTTGTTCATAGTTTCTTTGTTTTGTAGCAGTGCCCGAAGTCATTTGTTTTGGTAAGTTAAATGAAGTTTCTTGTTTAGGAAGGGCGTGTCTATGGACTGTATTTTGGTATGTGACTATAAGACTTTAAAAAATATTTTAAAGAAAGATATTCATCTTCCCTGAGAAAAGGAACTCTAGTACTAGAAGTGATCAATATCAGTGTACTTGAGTGAGGAAAAAAAAAGAGTTCTGGCTTAAGAATCTACTTCTGGAACTGCTAATTAATTAAGTGTGAGTAAGTAATTGGTTCACTTCCTTTTTAAAAAAGACTAACCAGACCATATGTGGGGTTAGTAGTTATATATAAAATGACAGCAAAACATCACACTTGGCAAATTCTTCCCCTTTGCTGAGAAACTGTCTCTCAAGTTCCATTTCCTACTTATTAAGGATTGCACTGCTCACCAGCGGAGCATTTATGTAGGGCTTTTTTGGTCCTGATTTATTAAAAATATACTTTAAGGGCCTTTCTTGATATGTTTTAAGTTTTTCCATTTTGGATACACCAAAGGCCAATAAAAAAAAAAACACAACAAAACAACTTGGCTATTTTGTGGTGACTTAACGTAGCACCCTTTACTTTTGCATTCGTTTGCATCTTGGGGCAGAGAACTTGGTGGATATGATTGTTGCTTCTTTGGTTCCTCCTTGGGGCTTACTTAAAATGGGGGAATATCACTGGCCTTCGGAATCATAAACTTTTCTTTTTTAGTGAGCAAATAAAAAGAATAGTTGGGAAACGCTTTCAATTAAGGGGAGGGGGAAGGCTAGTTTTTTTTTTTTTTTCCTCCAGTTTTAAGCCTGGTTTCATCCACGTGGATTTCTATCAAAGCCAAGTGGATTCTTGGCATCTAGGCCAAGTTTAGAAACCTCAAGTTATAGCAGCGCAAGCTCAGCCCTTTCAGAAAAATAGGAACAACTAAAAGTAGCTTTACGGAGATACTAATTTAAAAAATATTGTAATCATCTTATCTTATCGACCTTTCTCATGCTTGAAGAAAATCTGAAAAAATGTTGTTTGTGCACAGTTGCCTTCTAACCTACCCAAATGGGGGTAAAGGCTTCTCGTTTGTTGGTAATGCTGGATGACCCAGGAGTTCGGGCGACCAGCCCCTCCCCTCGCCTGGGCACACCTTGCATGGGAGGGGGAAGCGGCGAGCCAGAGGCCTGGAACTGCGCTTGCGCGCTGCCCTCGTGGCCCCCTCCCCGCGTACCTGTCACTGGAACCGCCGGGGCGCGCGCGCGGGCCACGTTAAGCCGGATGGCGGGAGGCGGGGGGTGTGGGGGTGGTGAAAGGCGCGCGCGTGCGCGGGAGTGGCAGGGCGAGAACAGGGAGTGCGCGCGCTCGGCTGCTCGCTCGCGTCCGGGAGGCGGGGGTCCGTGGCGGTGGGCGGGGCAGGGGCGCGCCTGCGCAGATCACGTGGATGTGGGGGCGTGGCAGAGGGCGTGGCCGGGCGGCCCGTGAAGGCAGGAGGCGGGGCGTCTCCGAGCGGCCGGGCCGAGGGAGGGCGCAACAGCTGCTCCCTGAGCACTTTCTGACCGAACAGTCCCCCTGCGCCTGACGCGCCGCGCCCCGGCGGCTCTAGGGACCCCCCGCGCCTGCACTGTCCTCGCGCAGACGAGTAGGGGGCGCCCGCGCCTTTGACCCCCGTGAGCACCCCCGCCCCGCTCACCTTAGCCCCGCGCCTGAGGTGAGCCCGTCCCCCAAATCCTCCAGGCGGGGGTGGGGGTGGGGGACGCTCCTTTTGGGGGGGGTCTTCAAGGCGCGAAGCCCCGAAGCGCCCTGGGGGATGGCCTCGCCTCTCGCGCAGTGGCCCCC
>NW_006785484.1:943614-944728 GCF_000442215.2 Lipotes vexillifer | reverse complement strand
CCCCCAGCGTTCCTATTCTCTATTTCGCTCCTCTAGGGCGCCCCCTCCCCTCCTGGCTTCTGAGCGATTCCACTGGCGAGAAGGTGTCGGGCGAGCCCCCGGTGTGCACAGACTGTTTGACCATCACACTCACTCTGGGAAACAGTCTAGATGGCTTGGGGGCGGAGAAGTGCCCCCTTCCCTGGGTCGGGAGCCAGGGGCCCGCCGGAGGGAGCTCGGGGGCTGCGTGGGGGGCTGTTTCTGAAAAGTTGGGTGGCTCCGCCGGGCAGGTCTCCCCGTTTGCCAACTCTGCTGTGGGGCGCGGGCGGAGGGGAGCGGGCCGGCGCGGAGTCCCCTGCTATGGCCCGAGAGGGGCCGGGGCAAGTTGGAAGCAGCCAAAACAATGCGTCCTAACAGGCATCCCCCGCAAACAATGGCCGGGACCGTCCGCACGGGCCGGCCGGAGGGCGCGTCTACAGGGGCCAAAGGAGGGGCTTGGCCTCTCCGCGGACCGGGCCGCGCACCCCAGCCAGCCCTCCGGGCGCCCCAAATCCGTCCCCGGGAGCCCCGGTCCTCTGCCCACCCCTGAGCAGGCGGTGCAGCGGGCTGCATTTCCTGGATGTGTGATAAGGTTTTTTTTTTCTCCCCCCCTTTAATTTTAAAATATTTTTAAAACTTTTTTCTTAATAACCCTTAAATGCTTTAAGAATATCTTTATCACTCAATTCTAGTGGGAGACGCAAAGCCAGCTGGAAGCAGAACTAGGAACTCTAAAGGGCAGGAGGGATTGAAATGTTAGCCTAAAAGTGTTTCGTTTTTTTTTTTTTTAAAAGGGAAGTTTCTGCCAGGAGGCGCTGAGTGGCGAGGCCGCTCAGTTTCAGATGTAGAGCCCTCTTCACTCTTGATTTGGCCCCAAAATGCGAGCCGCACGGGATGGGGAGGGAGAGGGGGAGGAGGGCGCTGCTGGGGGCCCCGGGAGGCCGGATTTGGGATGGCCCGGGCGGTCTTGTTCTGAGGGGGCCAGACCTGGCCTGCGGGGTGCGCAGGCCGCGGTACCTGCGCCCCGGGGATCGGAACAGAAGTTCAAGTCCCGGGTTGGAGCCCACATTTTAGGATTCAGGGTAGGGCCACCGAG
>NW_006785484.1:920206-943538 GCF_000442215.2 Lipotes vexillifer | reverse complement strand
GGGGGTGGGGAGGGCGGGGGGAGGCAGTTTCCCCCCAGGGCTTATTAAATAGAGCTGGAGAGGGCCACCAGTGGTCACTTCTGGGACCCCAAGCAGCCTGTTCACACTTGGAGCAGTGTAAACTTTCTTTTCTCTCATTTTGTTGCCTTTTCCAAGAAAAGGATAGTCACTTCAGAGTTTGAGGCTTTGCTGTGTTGTTCCCCTTTGAAATTCCTTGAGCCTCAATTTATCTTTCTGGATCAGCCTATAGGGCTTGGAGCGTTAAGCTTGAACATTCCTTCACGTGTATTAAAGACGGGCGGGTGCAGTGGTTCTTTGGCCCGTCTGGGGTCCTATGTTATTGACCACCGTGCAAACGAGCAGGTTACCTAGTTTTTTAGATCGTTTGGAATCATGAAGGTGTATGTTTTAAGAAGCCTAGGTCTGATTTAGTTCAGGTTGATTCAATTATGTCTTCATCGCTTTTGAGTTGGTTGAATGAGTTGACATGAGATTAAGCCCAACAAAAGAAAAGGCAGGGTAACAGCAGCTGCCAGCCAGGCCTGGCCACTAGGTAGGGGTCCTTAGGAGGCCTTTACCTTCTCTTTTGTATGTGTCAAGAAGTACATTTAAAATGTTTTCGAATGTACTTTTTCCCCCCTGGAATGGATGGACCGTCTTGATTGATAGCAAATAAGACTTAAAATAGTGAATTTTGTAATACTTTGAGAATGAGTAATAGATCTAGATTTTCTAAAAAGCCTTTAGTGCAGTAGTGACAAGTGTAGAGCAATAACCTAATTGCTTTTTGTCTGAAAAATATAAGTCAAACCACTAGTTTGTGCTTGCTTAGTTAATGTGTGCTGAGAACTTTTAAGGTGTGTCCTTAATGGTAGATGACTTTTTCTGAGAAGTCCTGTTTATTTTAGATACTGTTTTGTTTAGTATTCTAAAGACTGTAGTAGTAGTGCGTGTGAGTGCGTGTGTGTGTGTGTGCGTGTGAGTGCGCGCGCGTGTGTGTGTGTGTGTGTGTGTGTGTGTTTAATCCTGGTGTTTTAGTGGAAGTCGACCCCCACCCCACATTGCTGCCATTTTAAATCAGTTATATAAGTCCTGAATTCCAGAGGCAGGGACTTATTTAAAAATTCAGTTGTCAATAGCTACAGGCCAAATTTATCATTTATTTGGCTTGTTTGGTAGAATAGGGTTAATAATCCAATTGTTTGGAATTTTAATTATTTGGCAAGACAAGGGAGGCTGCTCTTTTAGAATTGCACATTGATTTTGCATGCTGGAGGAGGGAGTAGGGGAAGATTATGACTTTTCTAGGTAAAGGACACAGACATTTTCTTTCGTGTCCAACTTCTTTCAGTCCTTTTATCTTCACAACACCGTCTAACACTGCCGTTTGACCTTTGCTGTGTGTTTTTAATAACTTGTGAGATCGAAGTTTAGTAGTTGTCTTGGGTTCATATTATTCCCTTTCACTTCTTAATCTAAAAAAGGAACTAATACACCACTCAGATAAAACTTGTAGAAAATGTTTTGCTCCTTTGTCCTGAAGAATCGAGTTAGATAACAGCTTGGTTTTTTTTTTTTTTTTTTCCCAAGTAGGGGAGGAAGAAGGAGGGGTGAAGGTTTTGACTTTCCCAGTAAAGGTTTAAGGTGGAGGTCGGTCTGCGTTCTCTTAATAATCCTCCATTTTTGGCAGTGGAACTTCAGGGAGGAATAGCAGCCCCTGTTTTAATAAAAACCCCTTCCAGTGGTCCTTTTCAAGAGGAAATCTGGAAATAAGACTCAGTCATCAAGTCACTTACAAACTGATGAAATAATTAAGGAATATAATGGCCTGGCAAGGACAGAGTCCCTCTGTCTCCTCATTTCAGATAAATGCTAATCACTTCTCTCTCTTTTAACAACATTTATGATGAAATGGCCTGTTTTTGCCACAGCAGGGTTGCTTTGCCAACCCAGAGCACTCTTAATTCTGATACGCTTGATTAGAGCCTCAGGGGTCCCAAAAGATGTGCTGTTTTCCCACTTTGTAAAATTACATTCTTTTCTCACAGTTGTCACAAACATGATATTGGTTGATAAGAACTTTTGAGTAGTTTTAATGATTCTTTACTGCTTACAGTCTACTACTTTAAAAAAAAGATAGACTTTTATCTCTCTTAAGACTATAAATGATTGGACCTTTTTTACATTTTACATGAAGCTTTTTTTCCATTTGCTCAAAAAAAAAAAAAAAAAAAGAAAAGTCAATTCAGATCATTCCAGCTCACAGATGCCACTATGGCCTGTAAGCGTTTTCTAGGTTGCTGGGTATGACTTGTTTTAAATGGTTCATTTCTAATTTCAGTTTAATTGTGTAATAGTGTGTTTAGTAGATGAATTGGAAAGGTGAGGTCAAAGAACTGAACAATGGCTATGTATTTTCAAGCTTCAGAATTACACAGTAAGAATGAAACACATGAGACAGTTGGATAAAATGAGTATTCATTCCTGTAGAATAAAATAAATAAGGAGATTTTAAGTTAAATGACTTTATTTGGAATATACTGAGTAGTTTTCAAATTGCTGAGGTGTGCTGCAAAATAAAAAAAAAAACCTGGAAGATATTTACAGAACAGCCAACTGAAGTGGAATTAGAGGAATCCAATCATATTAAATATTCTAAATAGTGAAGAGTTTAGTTACAGCATGTAAATGAAAGTCGTGACAGTGGAAGAGTCTTGATTTGTATGCCTCATCTTCAGATCTTTGGGGGAGGGGTGCTGACTAGTTTAAATGCACGTGGAAGAAAGAATGAGTTACACAAAGACTGCAGGAAATTTCTTAAATCTGCGGGAGGGAAGCTTGATCATCATAGCTGAATGGCCTCATTTGGGGGCAGTATAAAACCTTCTGAAATGTTGGTGAAATGTTGACTTTTGGCAGTAAGGTGATCTGGATTATTTTTCTCCAACTGATACTATGGTTAGGCAAATTTGCAGTGGTATGTAGGGCAAAGGATTGGGAATTGAGACCATGAGGGCAGATAGAAATCTGACTTTGAGGAAGTGGGAGGACAGGGACCATCTTTTCCTAAAATCGGCAGCTCTTGATAAGTAAGCTCAATTCTTGTATAAATCTATCTTCCCAATAAATAGAGGGGCAGCCCCTGTCAGCCAGGTGCCACCACACGTTGCTCATTTACGCTTCGGGTTGGAATGCTCATTAGAACACTTTATGTTTGAACATTTGTTGACGGACTCTTCTGAACATCCTCATAACTTCCTGCCCAGGGTAACAACATAACTGAGTTACTGGAAATTTGGGGCCAGTTTGGTAATTTTGTGATAAAGTTGAGAAATAAAATTACTAAACCCGTAAAGACAGCTGAATAAGTTGTATGAGAGAATTAGTTTAATTCTTTAGCCTTTGTCCTCGAGCTTTACCAGAGTTGCTCTTGGCCTGTACGGTCCTCCACTTGCTATGGGAGAGCAACCCTCGAGTGAGCTGCTAGTTTTTTAACGGGTTCGTGTAATGTTTTGTGTGTTGGTGTTCATTAGTTTCTAGTGTGTCGGGGAACCTTCTGAATTTAAAATATAGTTCTATGGACTGGAAATTGAGAGTCCACATATGTATTGTTCCTCAGTCAGCATTAGGAAGAACACTTGTTTTTATATTTCCTACCTGTAACAAATCAGGATAACCTCAGAACAGTTCAGTTATACCAGAAGAAGTGTTTTTGTGTTTTTTAAATTAGTGAATAAGTTCTTTTCAGTTCACTATGTAAGTCTACTGAGCAGTGATTGTATTAATTGAAGGGAGACTTTTTTTTCTTATTTTTGAGAGCAAATAGGTGATTTGAAAGAGCCAGACATACATCTTTAGTATTTACTCAACAGAGATGGGGAGGGGAATATTTAAATGTGGCTAAAGAAAGATCTCATGCCTTAAAAGGCATTGCCCTTGTTTATATATAATCTGAAGTTGGTTAAATTGGCTATAATTAAGAACACTCACCATTAGGCACAGTGGAAAAAGAGGTGTAGTTGTGTAGGGTAATGGGTAATATGGTTATAGTGATTTGTATATCTGTGTGTGTTATATACACACAGATATACAAATACATACACACACACGTGTGTGTGTGTGTGTGCAGTGTTTTCTTTGTAGAGAGTTAAAGAATACGGGTAGTTTTTTTTTTTTTTTAGTTTGTTGAAATCTCTCTGAAGTTAGTCCTGTCCAAAATCTTTGCAAAATACTTAAGGTAGTACTGGTTAAGTGGTAATAATAGAAACTCGCGATAGCAGTGTGCTTAATCTTGCTTAAGTAAAAATTAAAACAATTAATTTCCCTTATAATTCTGTTTTTCACGTCAAGATGGAATTTTTAAAAGCCAGTTTACAGGCCACAGTATCTATTAATATTGATAATACTAAAATTAAAACTTAATATGTGGTGTTTTAAGTTCATATTAAGATCGTTTATCGAGCTTAATTAATTTAGGAGGAATCAGGCAGAGTTCTTAATCATGACGCTGAAATATGCTAGTAGGAATATATTTTTATCCTACTTTGGTCTCTAATTCCATGTAGCACCCAACACCTACACAGAATTTCAAAAAAATGAGCCTTTATCCCATCGGATCTTCCCAAGCTTTGCTTTTGAACAATCATTTGCTTTCGAATAGATTGTAATGTTGAATGTAAACTTTGAATATTTTAGTCTTTCTCTCTCGCTTAACTTTTAAACATCTTTCCACAGCTATGTTAGGAAAGTTGGGTTGGCCATCTGTTCAGTGGGTGTGACCTTGGTGATTTCCTTGCAATAGTGTTGAAGGATTTAAAGTTGTAGGTTTTGATTGCCACTGTAGATTACTGTGTAGAGTTCTCTTCACTTGTCAGATTAAGGAAAAAATAGTATGTGCAAAATAGAGAAGGGAAACCTATAGAAAAACCGGCAGTTTCCTAACCACATCTTGGAGATAATTTTGAGGTTTAAAGGATACAAATGAATTGGCCAGAGACTAGTAGTTTGTTTAGACTGAATGTTTTAGTGATCATTTATTTGGACGCTTAGGTAACTTGGGTGGTGGTAGGGGGAGTAGATTTGTAGGAATACTGCAAATTACTTGACTATAAATAGAATTTTTAAGTGTTTTTGACAGGTTTTGAGGGCCTTGAATACCTTATTGCTCCATACTATGGTAATAAATATTCCGTGCCAAGACATGTCAGATAACCTGTTCAGCCGAGGTAGGGATGTGGGGTCTCTAAAGGCGACAGTTTGAGTACAGCTGTACATTAAGAACAGTATTTCCAAGTTAACATTGTCAGCAAGGTGGCATTCACCTCTAATTTACTGTGCTTAAGCACAAATTATGGTGCTTTTCATTAAGCGTTGTATACTGTGTAGTATCAATATTTGCTAATTTCAAGGTCGATAGGTATTGGCAGAATTCATAGTAAATTTACTCACAGATGAATATCTGCTTTAAAAAGAGATAAATGACCTAAAGAACACCAGACTTATATTTCAGGTGGTTGTAGCAGTATGGTTTCTATTCTTTTCAAAGCTTATGTTGTGGTGAATTAAAAAAAAGTATCTACTTAAGTGATCACAATATAGATTAAACCCTAGTATTCGCTCAAAATATTGGGTTATACTGAATAACCTCTTGCCTTAGGTGCCTTAGCTGTGTCTGGCTGATGGTCAAGTGCTGTCATTAACCTGAGTAAAGGTTAAGAAAACTTGTTTTAGATGTTGAAAAACATTTTTGCTGAGCACCTTTCAATAAGCTTAGTGTGTTCAGAATGCTCACTTTTCTTCAAACTAAAAGCAGTTAGATTGTAAGTGTTGGTTTATAACGTCTTCCCTACCTCCTCCATCTCCAGTTCTTTGTCGAGACAGACAATTCACTTTATCAGCAGTGCCATTGGCGTACTGTTGGCGTCTGTGTGCTCCATACATGGAAACGCCGAAAGTGCTGGGGAGCCTGTGTGTGCACACTTCCCTCAGTTGGAATGGTGATCTGTTGCTGTTACCAGTAATTAGGTTACGATGTCTGGTTTCCTTAAGTTCTGTTATTATTAAAGTCTTTATTATTACAGGCACTCTATAAAGATTTTTGAGTTTTGTTGAGCAGACTGATTTTGAGTGTAGTTATTGATGTATAGTTTAAGGAAGTGTTTTGTCTGCATTTAGTTTTCTAAGTCGCGTTGAGGGTATTTGCTCAGAGAGATGTCCCTAGCAGGCCCTGCATTTTGGGTTTGGTAGGTCAATAAGGAGAGTGGTTATAAAACCAAGTGATGCAGTTTTGCTTCTACTAGTTAACTTTATGGTATGATTATATATGATTCATTTTTTATTATACTCTTAACATTGCAGAAAATGGCAATTAGGTGGCAGCCTCAGATAGCTGTGTAGAAGTCTTGATGAACATTCAAGTTAATTTTAATATCAAGTCAGTTACGGTTGGTGACTGTGGCCAAAAATACACATACTCATTCTCTACCTGTACTGATTATGTGGTGTTTCTTGAGAGCCTCACCCTGTGCCAGGGACCCTTTCTAGGCACTGGGGGGCAGCAGTGAGCCAGGCCGGCAGGGTCTCTGCCCCTGGGATCTTACTTTAAAGGGAGTGGTCCATAGTTTTTGTATCTTTCGGGAGAATAGTAAGGATTGCTTGTGACCCTAGTGCTGTGGACAGCTGAGCACAGTTAATGACCATCAGAATCTGTCCCAGAAGCTTCCCTGGAGGAAGAAGTCCTTGGGTTTTGCCTGGGAGGGTCTTCTTCCCCAGCTGACTGCACCCCAAGATTCCCTGGCCTGGGACATCCTTCCCTCCCTCCTGTTCACCCTCTTGGGCAAAACTGAAGCTCTTCTTTCTCCGAAGGTTTTTCCCACTACCCTCCTTTACCAATCCTTTAGGTCTTGTGTTGGAAGCTGATGATGACTTACTTAACCCAGATATTTAACATTTCAGAGATAGAGTTGAAACTAAACTGTCTTTCTAAGACAGGAATTTCCAGTATATGCTGTTACCCCATGTGGGAAATAATAGGGATGTACCCACATCATGTTTGATCCAGATACTGAGTTTAGGATTGGTGTCTTTTGGGGAAAGATTATTTATAGAAAAGTGGAGTTCCCCCAAACTTAAAAATGTCACAGACTAGTCAAATTTCTTATATAAAAAAAAAATTAGGTTGAGGTCTGACCTGGGGGACTTTGATTTTGCCAAATTAGGACATTAAAAAAAAAAAAAGGCCTGCTATTGCCACTCTTTTGTTTTATGAAAGGGGTATTTGGCATCAAAAAGTAGAAAGGACCTCAAATAAAGGACAATCTTTATTCAAATTGGAATTAATTCTCATAGCTTTGTGTAGAGCTCATTGAGCAGTTTTTCTATTTCTCATTTAGCTGTTGGCCAGTGAAAACAGTGTTGTCGGGTTTGAGAACTGCTTTTCTAGAGTGTGTGCTGTTACTTTCTTCAGTTAAAATATTACCTGGGACACTAGCACTCAGTAAATATTTGTTGAATGAGTAAATGACTCCACAGAAACCCGAATTATCAATCACAGATCCAAATATCATTTAACATCTTGATTAGCATAATCATTAAATATTCTTTCGAGTATGTCTATCCATAAGTGTAGATCTAACCCCAGGACCACAGAGTTTTGGAACCTGGCAGGTGGTCCTGTAATTTAACCACCCTCAGTAAGTAGACAGAGAAAGGTGAGGTATGTAGTGGTGCCAGCTTTAAGGTTGTGACTTGGCCAGGACTGGAACTCAGGTCTCTGGAGTGTTCTGTCCTACCCAGCAGCCAGTAGCCAGCCCATGTGTTTATCCTTCACTGTGATTGCAATAAAAGACTAAGAAATTAAGATAAAACACTTTAGTCCATTCTTTCTATACCCTAAACTTATTTAGAAAAGCTTAATGTTAAAGATCTAGTTTACTCAAAACTAAAGATAACAGGGAGTATGAGAATTTTCTTTCTCTTAGCGTAAAGAAGTAGAAGAAATGTTTCCTCCTCTTCTGAGCCTACAGGCCCTTTTGCTCTTTGAGGAAGTGGAGAGAAGGAAAGTTGTGTGTTTTTTTAATATAACGTTGACTGTGGTGGGAATAGTTTGCATGTCTTTTTGTTTTCTTGGGTAGAATTAACTGACTTCAGTTAAAGGAGTTGGAACTATTTAAAAACAATTCCTGTGCTTGCTGTAAAGGTGGAGGGTGTTGGCTTTAGAGGTTAATTCTTCTCCAAGAGTGAAAATTAGCTTCTAAATCGGACCCTGTAGAGTTAAATCAACTCATGCATTTTTTACCTGGCCAGTGCATATGTGAAAGATTAGATTAGAAATGAGAGGATCTATTTTCTGATGAAACACTAAGCCATGTTGAACCAGGTATGTCGAGGATTTTATTTTAAATGTGTACATTCACAGAGTAGCTTTGTGTATATTTGTTGTTTGGACAAGGAAGCTGACGCTGTTAAAAGCAAACTGGGATTTGGGCAGTGGAATGAAGGCCAGAATATCCAGTGAACCAAAATACATCAATATCAAGGTTCTGCTTTGCCAGGAGGAGCAACGGTTCTGAGGTGTGTTTCTTGAATGGGGATTTTAGGAAAGGGTCCCGTTTTCTTATGATTATGTTGTTGACTTATGTATGGGTAATCTTTGAGTGTGCTTTCAGGCATTTGTGTTTCTTGTATGTTTTGTCTGTAAGACAGTTTGAAACTCTGGCTTTTGAAATTTTACCTAAAGTGCTTTTATTGTTATTTTTTACAATTCTTACAGTCTCTATACTTATACAGGTTGTTTGTAAGGATACACATGTGCATTTTAATGGCAGTTAAAACATACTCAGCTGAAATTGACAATTTCTGTCTTGAAACTTTACATTTTAGATGTAAATCATTAAAGCACCACGTTTTCAGTTTAACTGCATGAATTTCTGGCAGTTTGATAAGGGTACTGACTGGATAAAATGCTAATGATTTAATTAACGAGCACTTTAACAGGATGCGCTGTATTAGTTAAAAGTGAAGCAGCTGAATTAGGTACATTCTGTGCTTCGTGGGAAGGACCACTGTGAGTCATCGGCCAGCTTTCTCTTTTCTCTGACTGGAGCTATAGCTGTTTCTATTTTTTTTTCCTCTAGGTTTTGGAAATCCCTTGTCTCCAGGTTGCTGGAATTGACTTCTTGCTCAACTGAATCACTCACTTCATGAAGACAAAGAGAACTAATGCTTTGTGCTGACTCATCTCTGAATCCAAGCACTGGGGAGTCTGCCTGGTTTGTGGAAAGATCCAGTGATTGTTTTTATCACTAAGCTTCCTGAGACTTCTGAAGATAAGAAGTCAGAGGAATATACGCTTTCTTTTGAATTTTCATAACGTACTTGCTCTAGTTTTGAAGCCTCGGGCTGCTGGGCGTGTGAGTGACAAGTCTTTACAAGTGGCCTTATTCCAACTCCAGAGATTCCTCACCCAGATTCTAATTTTATATACAATCCTCAAGAGACAGGAAACATGCCAACTCAATCCCTCTTGATGTATATGGATGGACCAGAAGTTATTGGCAATTCTCTTGGCACCCAAATGGAGATCGATGATGCCATGACAATAAAAGGGACCGCCGCTGTTCCTTTCAGAGCCACGCAGGAGAAAAACATAATCCAAATAGAAGGGTATATGCCCTTGGACTGCATGTTTTGCAGTCAGACCTTCACACATTCGGAAGACCTCAATAAACATGTCTTAATGCAACATCGGCCTATCCTCTGTGAACCCGCCGTTCTACGTGTTGAAGCAGAGTATCTGAGTCCTCTTGATAAAGTTCAGGTGAGAACAGAACCTCCAAAGGATAAGAATTGCAAGGAAAACGAAGAACTTAGCTGTGAGGTGTGTGGGCAGACATTTCGAGCCGCCTTCGACGTTGAGATCCACATGAAGAAACACAAGGACTCTTTCACTTACGGGTGTAATGTGTGTGGCAGAAGATTCAAGGAGCCCTGGTTTCTGAAGAATCACATGCGAACGCACACTGGCAAATCGGGGGCCAAGAGCAGACCGCAGCCAGGCCTGGAGAGCCCGGTGACCATCAACGAGGTGGTGCAGGAGCACGCGGCTGAGAGCGTCTCATCTCCTTACAAGATCTGCATGGTTTGTGGCTTTCTGTTTCCAAATAAAGAAAGTCTCATTGATCACAGGAAGATGCACACCAAAGACACTGCTTCCGGTACCTGCAGCTCACAGACAGACACGCAGCAGGAGGGAATGCCATCTCCGGGGGAAGAGTTGCTGCAGTTCTTAAACCTAAGACCCAGGTCTCACCCTGAGATCGCGAAGAAGCCGGCCAAATGGATACCTCAGCTGGACCCATTCACCACCTACCAAGCCTGGCAGCTGGCCACCAAAGGGAAGGTCGCCGTGTGCCGAGAGGTGAAGGAGCAGCCGGGCCAGGAGGGGAGCACCGACAACGATGAGTCCTGTTCAGACAAAGAAGAGCTGGGGGAAATTTGGAACGCGAATAAAAGCCATCCCGAAGGTTCTGGAAAGTCCAAGACAAGTAAAAGCGGTTGTCCAGGTCTCTCACAAGATAAGGAGAAGCCCAGACACCCTGCCGGTGAAGTGCCTTCCGTGGACGCAGACCCCAAGTTAGCCAGTAACAAAGAGAAGCCGACGCATTGCTCCGAGTGTGGCAAAGCCTTCAGAACCTACCACCAGCTGGTCCTGCACTCCCGGGTACACAAGAAGGACCGCAGGGCCGATGCCGAGTCGCCGCCCATGTCAGTGGACGGCAGGCAGCCGAGCACCTGTTCTCCAGACCTGCCCCCCACCCTGGAGGAGAACGGAGCCGTCGATCGAGAAGGTGGCTCTGAAGACGGGTCCGAGGATGGGCTTCCAGAAGGGCTCCACCTGGGTAAGCTGCTGGGTGGTGCACTGTCCCTCCTCTGCTTGGTGCCAGAGGACACTAGCCGGTTATCAGGGTGGGGAGGTGGGTTTGAGTTCCGGCTGTTTCTGGTGTCATCCCCCTGTTGTAAGTCCCTTAGCCTCTCGGGGCCTTCACTTTCTCATTTCTGTAACAATAGGGTGGAGTTAAAAGGCTTATCGAGGTTTCTTACTGTTCTAAAAGTGATGTGATTTCATACTTTGCTAGCAAGAGACACACATTATTTTATTTTTTTTAAGCCAATCTTTTTCGTTAATTAATTAATTAATTTTTGGCTGCGTTGGATCTTCATTGGGTCTTCGTTGCTGCGCACGGGCTTTCTCTAGTTGGGCGAGCAGAGGCTACTCTTGGTTGCGGTGCGCGGGCTTCTCATCACGGTGGCTTCTCTCGTTGCGGAGCACGGGCTCTAGGCGCGCGGGCTCAGGAGTTGTGGTTCGCGGGCTTAGCTGTTCCGCGGCATGTGGGATCTTCCTGGACCAGGGCTCGAACCCGTGTCCCCTGCATTGGCAGGCGGATTCTTAACCACTGCGCCACCAGGGAAGTCCCAGGACACACATGATTTTACCTCGTGCATCGGCGCTGCTTTGCTGGGGCGATTTTGCCCCCAGTGGACATCTGGCACTGTCTGGAGACAGTTTTGGTTGTCACCACTCTGTTGGTGTGTGTGCTGCTGGCACCCAGTGAGTGGAGGCCTGGGATGCACTACACATCCTCCCAGGCACAGGGCAGGGGCCCCCACCCCCGCCCCCCATACCAGTAGTGTCAGAGTTGAGAGATGCTGGCCTTCCCTTACAGTTTCCCAGCATTTCTGATCTTAATCTATAAAAACAAGTTATCCTTATATGCAGTGCACTTCCCTTTCTATCGAGGGCCAGCTTTCACACGTTTATTCCAAACGGATATCTGTGGGCACAGATCAGTACTGGGAATGGTTGTCAATCAGAGAAAGAGTATTAGGCCATTTGGTGCTGCCTGGTCCCCTATCCTTTGTGTCTGGGGGCAAGTATTCATTCACAGTCAGCTCATTCACTGAAACAATTTGTAAAGTAAAGAGAATGTGAACACACCAAAGATGATGTAACGATCTCACTTGCTCAGTCAAAATTCTAATGTACTGATGGCATTTATGAGAAACGGAAGCCATCTCTGAGGGCCTGTTGACCTATCTCTTGAGTCCCAGTGGGCATCATCTAGGGCAGAGGATTCCACCTGTGGTTCAGGTTCAGGTTCAGCTTCTCTACCCATTTAATAATATTTTGTTTGAATAGAGGATTCTGCTGCTGGAGAACACTGAATAAACCCCTGCATAATCAACACAGGAATGATGAGATCATGAATTAGTCTTAGAGAAACGGTATCGTTTACAGACTGGTCTTGGGTTTAAACATATGCTGGCCTCTTGCATTGTAACTTGACTGTGTGTTGATGTCTCTTAAGAACCCCGTGTGTGAGATCCAGGGTGAATGTGACCAGATAATACATCTTCTCTGAAGCTGGTGCCCAGTTCTTTTTCTGATCACAGGATGGGTGTGAGAGCAGCAGTTTTCATATCAAATATTTAGCATGTTTAGAGTTTCCTGGGAGACAGGAAACTAGCATTTAGCATGCTTACAATCTTCATTTTTTCAGAAATCTAGAAATCGCATTATGGTGTCTTAATGACATCATAAACGTGACTTTAAACCAGCCCTCCAGTTTTCTAAGTGATTCCTCTTAGTGGCAGTGCTGTTCGTGGGCCTGCAGTCATGGGGAGGTAATTAGGCCTGTGAGATAGATGCCCCGGTGCCCTGAAAGAAGTGAGCTAGCCAGTCACATTCTGCCAGTAGGTGGTGTGGGCAGAACTGGGTGGAAAACTTGGGCCCAGTCGGCAGGCAGATAGAATAGCCCATGATAGTTGGGAGCGCCAAGGCTTGCGTTGAGTCTGGTTCTACCACTGCCTTGTTCTGTGACCCATTTCGTGTTGCTTAACCTTTCTTTGCCCTGATTTCCCTGTTTACAAAATTGGTTCATTGACCCTTGTCTTCCACCTCCCAAGGATGATTTCAACTGCCTATTTATAAAAAGTCCTTTAAAGGGCAGCACAAGCAAAATCACAGGTGGTGCTGAAGGAGCAGGAACCAGGTAGATGTGGACGTTTCATGCCCTTTGTGTTAGAATAAAGGCGTTTCACAACGTTTGGGATATGATGCAACATACCGGAAATCCTGACACATAGCTGGAAGTAGGAAATTGCAGTGAGGTGCAAGCCCAGCTACAGAGTTGGGTGTGATTGTCAGGGCATTCCACGTTAGGGAAGGGACTTTCATGAATTAATATTATGATGTGGTCTTCTAGTCTAGATTTATTTTATTGTTATGTACTATCAGCCTGGCTTTCTTTAGATTTACTTTTAAGATCAAAAAGCAGAGTAAATAATTTATCTTTATTGTTTTCAACTTTAAGCTATAAATAGCTTTAATAATAGTTCATGTAAATTATTTTTAAAAGTCTTCATGACACCTTTTTAGATCAAGGTTTGTCTCTGCTGTCTTAGAGTGTCCGGAGGTTTAGAGGTGGCTACATTGTCTTCAGGGAAGTTTAGGGGTGACAGAGATTTTATAGTCCTGTCTTTTTTTTTTGGCCGTGCCTCGTTCCCCGACTAGGGATTGAACCTGGGCCCTCGGCAGTGAAAATGTGGAGTCCTAACTACTGGACCACCAGGGAATTCCCTATATAGTCCTGTCTTTATTGTACCTGGAGGCTCACTGTGGTTTACTTATAACTTGCTTTTTAAAATCAGTGAAATCTATAATCTAGACTGCAGAATGTGGAAGGAGCCAGGAAGAGGCCATTTAGTAGGGAATTACAGTTTTTCAAGGCAAAAGGACAAGTTATGCTAAATTTAAAGAGATGACCCGACTTATGTTGTAGTCATATTGTGATGTATGTAATATGACATAATTTAATAATATAAGAGGAGGTTCATCTAAACTTATGCCCATATATGGCAAGCCGGTACTTTAACTGCAGCACAACTGTCTGGGAGGGCTGCTGTGTCCTCCTCTCATTAGTGGCCCCCCCAGGACCTTCATTTACTCCCCTGTCCTGATCAGGCCGCAGAGAGTGAAGTTTAAAGTTCAACCCCGGGTCATTTGGGGACAGATTTTGAGTTGTCAGGTACATTTAGCCCGTGTGAGTGCTTGTGGGTAATACAACCTGCTTTCCAAAAACGTTTCTAAATTTTGACAAACTTTCCTAGGTGTTTGCCCAGGGCCAAGCTTTTTTATTTTCTGTAAAGATTAAGTTGTGCTCACTGCCCTCTAGTGGTAATTTGCTTAAGCTTAAGATAAAAAGCTTTTTCTCTGGTGGTTGGGAAAGTCGGTGATTTGTATTGGCTCGGTTTTCTAAATTACTTATGCTGAAGAATCTGGTTATTCCAGCCTGTGTGCAGGTCCAGCTTGAGTTTGCCAGGTTCTGCGTGTCTCAGACTTGTTGGGAGAGCGGACAGCTGCCCATTGGTTTCAGTCTATTAAATGGTCCTGTGATCGAGGTAGATGAAGAACTGAATCTTTAACAGTGAACTCTGCTGTGCTCAGAAAAAAAACTGATGCACACTTGCTTTAATACTGCAGGTAACCTCAAAGCAACATTTGGCATGTTTTTAGCCAATACCTAATATAAAAATTATTTTATACTTTCCAAAAATGTTTCTATCAAGAATCTTTAAGTCAGCTCGCCCTGTTCACATACTTGCGCCATCTTCTTACATGAATTATTTTTGTTTCTGTTTTAAGATAAAAATGATGATGGAGGAAAAATAAAGCATCTTACATCCTCAAGAGAATGTAGTTATTGTGGAAAGTTTTTCCGTTCAAATTATTACCTCAATATTCATCTCAGAACACATACAGGTAAGGAACTTCTTAGATTTGTTTACAGCATGTATTAGTTGAGAGGATTATGATGTAGTTCTGTGTCTGATTTTTTTTGTTGTTGTTCAGATATTCTGCTAGATCCTTGGACTAGCTTAAGGATATATGTGTAGTCTGTTGATTGTAGCTGTCATTTTGATTCCTTTAGTGTCATTGTAACTTGAACTGTTCTTGTTGTGAAGTTAATTTCTCCTTTATCCTAACTCTCATCTTATTAAAACCTCTTTAACATTTTTTAATGCCACAGCTCTTTCGCATTAATTTTTATGATTTAGAATGCAGTGAATATGTTTAACAATCATTTATTTATTTTTAAGTTTATTTTAATTAATTAATTATTTTTGGGCCGTGCCACACGTCTTGTGGGATCTTAGTTCCCCGACCAGGGATTGAACATGCGCCCTTGGCGGTGAAAGCGCAGAGTCCTAACCACTGGACCGCCAGGGAATTCCCAGTAATCTTTTCTTTCGGTTGTAGAAGCAGCTGTAACATAATGGTTTAGGAGGCTGTGTGGGCTTGAATTTGCACATCTTCTGCTCACCGGCGTACAACCTTAGGCAAATTACTTAACTCCTGCGCACCCATTTTCTTAGCTGTAGAAGTGGGATAATATTCACTCCCATAGGGCTGTTATGAAGATTAAATAAATGAGATAATTTTAAAGTGTGCTTTTTAATTTTTTAAAGTAAAGACGTGTTCACGTTTTCAAATATTTGGGGTAGAAAGGGCGATGAAGCAAACAACTCATGACAGATCCTGGATGTGAAGATTAATAGACAAGAAGGGAAAAGGAAAGGACCCCATTTTCTCTGTCTTATTCGTTTCGATGCCTTTCATAAACTTCTGTAATAGAGTGACATTTCTTGTTTTAGGTGAAAAACCATACAAATGTGAATTTTGTGACTATGCTGCAGCCCAGAAGACCTCTCTGCGGTATCACCTGGAGAGACATCACAAGGACAAGCAGACCGAGGCTGCTGCTGAAGTCAGGAACGAGGGGAAAAACCAGGAGACGGAAGAGGCACTTCTAACCGCTGACAGCGCGCAAACCAAAAATCAGAAGAGATGTTTTGATGGTGCCAAAGATGTTAAAGGCAGCTCACCTGCAAAGCAACTGAAGGGGATGGCCCCTGCCTTTCAGAACATTCTGGGCAGTGCTGTCCTCTTAGCAGTACACAAAGATACTCAGGATTTCAGTAAAAACGCAGCTGATGACAGTGTCGATAAACTGAGCAAAAATCCTGCCCCTGCTTATTTGGACGTGTTAAAAAAGAGATCAGCAGTTGAACCTCAGGCACACAACCTCACCTGCAGAACAGAAGTGGACGTGGCCCCTCACCCAGACGGCCGGGCGGCCCATCACGTCCAGGTCGGCCACAGAGAGAAGAAAGCGGAGGTCGATGCCAGCTGTCAGGAAAAGCCCTTAAACTTATCCCTCGGGGCTTCCCACTGCTGCCCGGCAGCTTCTTTGGGTAAAAGTGTGACCACGAGTACCACCTGCCCGTTCTGCACCTTCAAGACATTTTATCCAGAGGTTCTAACGATGCACCAGAGACTGGAGCATAAGTACAACCCAGACAGCCACAGAAACTGTCGGAACAAGTCTCTGCTTCGAAGTCGACGGACCGGATGCCCCCCAGCTTTACTGGGGAAAGATGTGCCTCCCCTGTCGAATCCCTACAAGCCCAAGCCCAGGCCCGCCTTCCCAGCGCAGCCCAGACCCCTGCCGTCCGAGAAAGCGAAGCCCACCCCCCCGGGGCCCGGCAAAGCCCCTCTGACTTCAGGGATTGACTCCAGCACTTTAGCCCCCAGCAACCTGAAGTCCCACCGGCCGCCACAGAGCCTCGGGGGGCTGGGGGCCGCGGCCCGGCAGCCGCCTTCCGAGATGTTCGCCAAAGCCAGCGCAACCCCGGCCCCGGCCGCGGATAAAGCCAAGCGGCTGGAGCCCAAGCCCAAGCCTCAGCCTTCTGCCGGGGCCGCGGCCCAGCCCGCCCCGGGCGGCGCCCTCAATGGCTGCAGCGACCACACCCCCAGGAATGACGGCCTCTGGGCGCCGCAGGCCCGGGACTACTTCTGTGGCCGCGGCGCCGGCGCCGAGCCGGACGAGCCAGTCCCCAAGCGGCCAAGGGTCGGGGCGCCGGCCCTCGATGGCGATCAACCCGGCCCCCACTACCGGCGGCCCTTCGACCTCCCCAAGTTCCATGTGGTGCGCGGCCTCACGTCGCTGCTGCCTCCCGAGTGCGCGTGCCCTCCTCCCACCGCGCTGCCTGCGCGGCCCCGCTTCCTGGCCACCGGCGAGGCGGACACGGCAGTGCTGCCCGCGCAGAAGCCCTTTGCTGCGGCTGGAACCCTGTTCCCCTGCGGCCCCGCGGGCCCCGCGGCTGGGTCGGCGCTGGAAGGTGGGTGTCCTGGAGGTGGGGGCTTCCGGGAGGGCGAGACGTTCCGAGACCGGGCAGTGGTTCGGGGCCCCCAAGCTCAGCCCTACAGGATGAAAGCTTATTCCCCAGTGTTTCATTTCGCTCTTTTAATTTAATTTTCTCCCTGGTTGGGAGGATGGTGAAAAGCGCTTGAGGACCCAGGAGTCTGATGTCAGGTGTCACTTAACGTCTGCTCACCTGACTTCATCACGGTCTAGTTTTCTCCTTTGCACGTGTGTGTTGCGTCCAGCGCTCCAGCCCAGCCTGGGGGGTGGGAGCCCGGAGGTGGGGTACTTCTGTCCATGTCTCACCACCCCTACTAGACTGTGAACTCACTCAGGGCAGAAAATGCGTTTTATATAACTTTGATACGCAGCCCTGTCAGGTGCCCAGCACAGGGCGGTGCCAGGGGTGCTCAGTAAATACCCATGAGGACCCTTGATCCACCAGAGCAGAAGGCTAAGAACTGCTGGTTAAACCATCTTTTGAACAGCTTGATTGTTCAGACTTACAGAACTGTACTGCCTTCTTTAGCCTTTGTTAAATATTTAAGTGAATTGTAGAAAGCACAGTTTTTCCCCGTATTGTCCATTATGCTCATAGATACTTCGATGTCTTTAATGCCCTTGCTAACTCATGACAGTTTCATAGAGGTGTCTGACACATACCTGTGCCTGCAAAAAAGTAGATCAGAGTGTCGTGGGGACCTGTCCCCCTTGGAAAACGTGATGAAACCACCATGCCTTCTTTTGTCGGATATAAACTCTGCAGGTTTGTCCGTCCTAAAGGGACAAATCCATTTTGAACCTCTCAGTTTGTATTTATTTCAAATTAAAGATTCTGTGTGGTGACAATGCTCTATCAAGGATGGCTTGATGCCAGTTGATCTGGTAGGGACAGCAGATTAAACAATTGCTTTCATACAGTCCAGTGACTTTTATAAAAATTCTGATGAAGAGATAATTTTTGCAGCCTTTTGATTAGAAGCGTCCCTTTTTTTCCCCTCCTCAGCACTTAAAATGGACATGAGTCATAACTGTCTTTACTTGAAGAGAAAAGGCTCTGTGTTGCAAGTAAATCAGTCTTTTTTTCCCTCCTCCTCCACACAGTTTTGGTTCATGATACACAAAGGTTTAAAATCCTTATGCTGCTGTTTCCTTTTAGCTTTTTAATTTTTACTGATGACCACCTAGCACTTAGATAATTTTAGCTTTAGTGACTTAAAATTCTGTGCTAAGAAATATCCTCATGGCATTTAAAAACATTTCACCTTGTAAATAACTTTATAACATGTATGCATCTTATGTGTTCTGGTCACATTATCAGTTAGGAATTTTGAAAATTGACTTCTAACATCCCACACATTTTACCTAACTGTGGAACTTAATTCTAAATGCCCTTTTATGCTTTTTTTTTTTTTCAATCAGGAAAAAGGCCTGTGTCCTATCAACACTTATCTAGCAGCATGCTACAGAAGAGGAACTATGAGAGTTTTATTGGGAACGCACATTATCGACCAAATGACAAAAAAACTTGATTCCCTACTTTAGGGATGAAAGGTGAGCACATATAATGTGTTGATTTTACTTAATTGAAAATAAACCATCTAGCTTATCCAGTATAATAATAAAAAGTAAAATTGCTTTGAATTTGACTTTTGAAGTGTCTTAAAGCAGAGTCCTCCTGGTCTCTGCATATCAGCGGCGATGATAATGGTAAAAACAACAATAGCAACTGGAAGTTACTAAGCATTTGTTTCATGCCAGGCGTTGAGTGAAGTGTTTTATCGCCATCAGCTCATTTAATCCTTCTTACAGCATCAGGTCAGGGGTTAGCCAACTGCCTGCCACCTGTTTTTGTCATTAAAGTTTTATTGGCACACAGCCACATCCATTCCTTTACGTATTGTCTGTGACTGCTTGGTGCCACAGCAGCAGAGGTGGGTAGTTGTGATAGGGACTTCGTGGCCTGCAAAGCTGAGAATATTAACTGTCTGGCCCTTTACAGAAAAAGTTTGCCGATCCCTGGGTTAGGAGGTCCTGTGCCCACTTTACAGATGTGGAGACTGAGACTTGGATTATGTAACTTGCCCAGCGCCTTACTCTGCCTACTTTTGGTAGTAGGTCTGCACAGAGCTTGTTCAAAGCCTTTATAAATCCTTATCTGTTGGGGGAGGGGAGTGGGACAGAGCAAGTAGGTTTATTTCGACTTTTTGGTTCACATGGCAAATGTATCTAACGGTAGCTACCCCAAAGCCTCAGTGTTCTTGGAGTTGTACACGTGTTAGTTTAGTTACTTCCAAGTTTGGGCAGAGGGCATGATGTCTGTGTGAGAGTCACACTAGGACGCTTTTAGCAATAAGTTGAATGGAAAGATTGGGGCTCATGGACCGATCTAGTTCCCTCCCAGATAACTGTTGTCCTGTCAAACCACCACCATATCCCCATGGAGCAGACTCTTGACTGAGTGCCTGCTAGATCTAGGTACAGAGATAAAGACTCATGGACTAGGGCAGAATTTCTCCTTCTGTTTTCACTGGGACACATGGGGCCCATCAGCCTCTGCAGCTCTACAGCCTTCTCTCCCGCTCAGGTGATGCCAGTGGTGTGAGATTGGTGTCATCACAGGAATGAGATTAAATCCACTCTGCCTTAAAACCTGAAAACAGAAAATTTATAGGTTGTAAGCAATAGATTATTTGCACCGCATGTAACAGCAGATGGGAACTGTCCTGTTTATCCAGCCCCGGCCTCTTCCTGCAGCCTCTGGGCTACTCTGCTTGCATTTCTCTCTCCCCGGGAACATCCTTCCTGCACCCTCTTTGCCAAACAACCTCATTCTGAGACTTCAGGACCAGCTCACATATCATCTCTGCAGAATGTTTGCCGGGAACTGGGGCTTCCCTGTTTGTGTTCCGTCTGAGCTGTGATTCTTACCCGTTTGTGCCCATCTTACCTGTGCGTCAGGCTTCCACTCCGAGCTAAGCTGAGGAGGGGTCTCCTTCATTCAGTGGCTGGCCCATCGCTGGGAATTTCAGCCATACAACTCGATAGGTGTTGGCTGAACAAATATTGTTACACTCTGTGCCATGAACTTCCCTTTCATAGGGTATAAACTTCCAGAGTTTCTTATAGGTGGCAGTTGCCTTTGGCAACTGTGTCAGATATGAATTCTGGTTCTTGGTTAAATCATCTTCATTAAATCACTGTTAAGTATATATTAGCACCCCCCTAAATAGTGCAGCTTTTATTTATTTAGACTCCTGAGACTTTGGTCACAAAATTTAAGCTTAAATGGAACCCATTGCATTTCTAGATCCCTTTAGCTCTATTTATTTATTATACTTTTTTTTTTCTTAAGATTTTTGTAAACTGTATTTAGATTTATCCTAATCATTTTTAAACCTTTCCCCCTCCCCCCCTTAGGTCTTGATGGATATAAATGTGTACTCTCCATGAAATTGAATTAGTTCATCTTTTGAAAAAGCAGATGGTGAAAGCTACTGAAATAAGCTGTGATTGTACTGTACATATATAAAGAACACTACGGTTTTGTAAAGTTGTTCTGTTAACTTTTGTACCAAATAGCAATAAAAACTATAGTTGGAACAGTTGGGTTGTACACAAATGGAGACCGGACATCTCTATTTTGCCCTGAATAATATTTTTTTTAGAATTGACCAAATAAGAAGTGGAGTTTTTTTGCATACTTGAGCGCTGCTGAAAAGAAATCATTTGGGCTAGGGGGTGGGATGGGGAGAAAGTATATAACGCTTGCACCTCAGGTAAAACTGTAAATATATGTTGTAAACCTGCTTGTTTAAAACTGTGTATTCTTTTCTCTAATGTTGCTCATCACTTGGAGCATGTTTTTGCTACTAGTCCTCTTTCATTTAAAATGTATGTTTTTTAAAAAAGAATTTCTCAATGATTTGTATTATGTTAAATCCTCCGCAGTCTGTTGTCTTAACAGAATTGTTAACAGAAGCGTTGACCCCCTATGAATATGTGCTGCATGTACAGAGATCAGCCATTCTGAATTTGGTGCCCTTTTACTGCAAATTTCGGTATGTCATCTGAGAAAGACCCAGATCCACAGTCCTTTTCTGAGGGAATGGCATGGTTTGTGGGGTTTTTAAGTGTGTGTATCTACAGGGAAACAGTTCCTCTGTAGGCCAGCCACACATTCAATAAGCATACCAAATCGTATGTGGAGTTACTTAAATTTGTTTTCTACTTAAATTTGTTTTCTATCAAATTAATCATTTTTGTTGGACAATTCCTGGGTTTTTCTGGCATTTGCCTAAATTCATATATAAAAATATAAACACTAAATTGTACGTGTGAATTATATATATATTGGAAACAATTTTAAAAGAAATGAAAGTTTTGGGGTAATTTTAGGTTTGCGTTTGGAAGTCTTGGTGTGTCTGGCATTTGGGTTAACTGTGGACACACTCAGGTTAATTACAGACACATGGATTTTGCAGGAGTGCGTGCTGGTTGAGTTTTCTGGTACTCAGGGGAGAGGTAATCTGTTTTGAGACCTCAATTGTCTTCCCATTTTTGGTTGTTTTGAAGCAGCAGCGTTTTTCTCAGCGTACATGCAATTTGGGTTTTAATGAGAGGCTAGCCACCAGCTGGCTTACTAGATGTTTTAAACTTCTATTCTCTTAATCTGCTGTCCATGGCTGAGTGTATTCTGCAGTACCTGGGTTTAGCGACCACAAAATACTTCATTAACAAAACTGTTTCAAAAATAAATTTGCACTGTTAAATTTTTCTTGCCCTGCCCTTCTCCATTAGAGCAAGGGTAATGTCCTCAAAGAATCCTGATGTTTTTTTGTTTGTTTCCATTATGCAACATGACACCTACTCGATAGAAAAGTCTTAACTCCCAGGTGAAAAGGGAGACCTGGTTTGAGATCAGTCTGCTGGCATCGTGATGAAGTGCTTTGTATCAGGAAAGTGTACACTATTTACCTTTCTTCCTGTTCACAAGCTGAGCCATATGTACATAATCTAGATTTTTGTTTTCATAGTTTTGCACTTTTATAGCCTACTTTTGAAGATTAACACATTTGCAAGATGATTGACCTGATCCTTACCTAATCCAATGAGTGTTACAGAAAGCTTGCTGTGATGATAAATATAAATCCTAAAAGGGGATACATGATAATAGAGGGCTGAAATTTAAATCTGTATTAAAAAAAAAAATCACCAAATCTATTTGAAAACAAGTCAATTCGTGTTATGCTGAAATTTTGGGGGGCTTTCAGATTTCTCCTTTTTAACCACATTTCTGAGTGCATAAAAATATCAGTTTTTTTTCTTTCCACAGCCCTTGTACTCCAAAATATGTTTTTTTTTTGTCCATCAGTATTAATTATTGGGATACTACTGGTTTTGTGTTTTTTTTTCCTTTGAGACAACAGTACATATAATAGAGGTACAATCTGTTGGATTTTTGTTTATGTATTTATTTCATTCCAGTTTGATTTATTTTAATTGTTGATACTTAAGTTGTCAAACCGTAGACATTACTTGTTTTATTTATGATATATTTCAGCTTAAAGTTATGTTATTATATGTGGATGTAAATATAGATTTGGTGTTTTGCAGTCTTGGGCTTTGGTCTTTATTGTGTCCGTGCTTTCTGATTTTGTTTTAACTTTTTGTAAATGTAATTTTAGACATACACCATAATAGATTAATATAATGAGTCTGCATGTGCTCGCCAGCAACACTTTGCCAGTCTCTGTGATTCCTCACCCCTTTCCTGAGTATTTTAAAGCAAATCTTAGACATAATTTAATTTCATTCCTCAGATACTTCTAAGTATCTCTAACAGATAAGGGCTTTTCCTGATCACACCTAACTAAACGGAAAACGATTTCTCATAACTGACCTCCATGTCTGTCTGCATTCCCTGATTGTCTCAGAAACGTCTTCTGACAACTGGTAAGTTGCAGTCAGGATCCAAACAAGATCCACTTACTTGGTTTAGTTGATAGGTTTCTTAATCTGATTTTAATCTTAACCTTCTACCCCCCCCCCCCGACACACAACACCCACAC
>NW_006785484.1:912873-920187 GCF_000442215.2 Lipotes vexillifer | reverse complement strand
CACACAACACACACACACACACACACACACACACACACACACACACACACACTCACTCTTCATGACAGTTTATTGAAGAAACTGGGTCATTTGTCCTGTAGAAGTTCTCACTTTCTTGTTTGGGTTTATTGCATATTTGTGGTTTCATCTAACCTGTGTCTCCAGCCTCTATATGTAGTCCTATAAACGGGGAAATAAAAGTCTAGAGGTTTAAAGCAGATCTCAATTTTGGGGAGGCGGGGGCTTCTTTATCCCATTGCACTTCAACTGCATCACCTCTGGACACGTACAATGTGTGACTGTTAACTACTTTCATGTATTCAACCCTTTTTTTCTGTACAGTTTCTCAAATAGCTAAAGTCCAAAATTTTTGCATGGATAGGCTGACCATATCTTAGCCCGGCTCAGGCAAGTGCTGAAAAAGCAAGAAGGCAAGAGCCCTCCGTGGCTGTGTAATGTCAAGAGGGTGAGAGAGCTGAACTTCCAGAGGCTGCACTGGACCCCCTCCTTGGACAGACAAGGAGCCCGAGGTCCCCAGAAGGCCACATGTGATCCCAAGGCCAGACAGCTTTGCTGGACGTTATGAGGGAGGCATCTCTTCTGTTACACTCGGCTCTCTTTCCAAGGGTCAGAGAGAAGTTCAGAATCTCAGGTTCATTTTCAGACTTGGTTAGACCTAAGTCTGCCCTTCCTTCCTCAGAACTTGGCCGTTTGTGGTACCTGGGTGACATCTCTGTGCCAGTGTCTGGGACTTGGGCACCTGATGTTAATCCAATTGTACAGCCTTTCAATGAGATTCTACTTCCTAGTATGAATGGGACATACTCATGTGACAAAAGCTTTCCAACCTGTGAGTTTATGAAAAGTTATACCAAAGAAGAAAAAAAAAATCACATTTCTTTTCTGCCCTTTACCCTTATTCGTCACAGTGAAATTACATCCTCACTTTTGCACACACATCAAACTCCCGAACGTCTATGGCTCTTATGGACTGTAGCCATAGAATCAGAATCACCTGGCATGTCTCCCAGCCCGACCTCCCCTGGATTCTGGTTGGCAGGTCTGGAGCAGGATTGAGAAACCTGAATGCCTACCAAGCACACCAGGTGATTCTTATTTATTCCAAAGAGTGAGAAGTTACCTAAGGTTCCTGGATATTCTATTTGGGCAGCTGTAATCTCATCGTAATGATGGTTAAAGTGTCCCTGAGCTTCGTGCCTCACAAGCATCATCGTCAGTGGACTGATTGCCATCCTCAGCGCCCCAGGGATTTTCACTTTAACCCGCAGCAGCCCCAGCAGGGATTTTAGGAACGGGTGGATCTTTCCCTTCCATGCCTCTTGACATGGCAGGACCCTGCAGGACCCAGGGATCAGGGCTCTGTCTGCATTGGTCCAGCCTCAGGACTGTCCACGCCCTGGCCCTGCCTCTGAGCCCAGATGTGTCGCTCACAGCTGCCTCTTGGACATCTGCACCCGGGTCCCCAGCTGGCATCTGAGCTCAACGTGCCCGGAATGATGGCAGCCCATGACAGCCCGTCTTCCTCCCTCTGTGGAATGGACCAAACCCTTTTCAGTCACCCTGGACTCCTCTTTCTCATTTCCCGTCCAATCTAAGAGCAAACTTGTTCCCTCCATTCCTTCAAAACACATCTGGACACATGGCCGTTTCCCATCACCTCCATTGCCATCACCCTAGACCAAGACACGAGCTTCACCTTGATGACTTCACCTTTTTAGTCTCCCCTCTTCCCTCTTTAACCTCTTCTTCCATCTAATCACGTGGCTGCCAGAACTATCTTTTACAATAGAGGTCATTTTATCCCATCCTTGCTCAAACCCTGCAATGGTCTTACATGACTCACAGTATAAAACCCAATCCTGGCCATGGCTTTGCTCACCAGGCCTGACCCCTGGTTTCCCCCATCCCCTCCTCTCATTGATTACAGCAACCACAGGGGACTTGGTTGTCCTTCTGGAACATCTTAGGCACCTTCCTCTTTCAGCAGTGATGCCCTTGCTGTTTCATGCCTGGTACCTCCTTTATACCTGGTACCTTGGATAATCCACGTTCAAGTGCTCGTGCGTCACCAGCCCCCAAGTCTCTCCAGCCGTCTCCGTCTCTGGATCTGGCATTATTTTTCTTCCTAGCACTCAGCACCACCTGCCATTATAATGTGCATTTGTTTGGTTGGTCTTCCCCCAGTTGCAGGTGAACTCCCTGAGGGCAGAAATTTGTTATCAATGTATCCCCAGGCCTATGCAGAGCTTGGCACTCTTAATATTTGTTGGCAGAATGGATGGATGGGTGGAAAGATGGATAATATATGTGGTTTATTCTAGCCCAGCAATTCATTAAAGACAGAGGTGTTTGCCTAGAATTATGTCAGAGTAACCTCATACCTTTGAAATTAATTACTGAGTTCCTTGACATAAGCATTTCCATGGCAGCAAATGTAATTCACGCTCACCACTGCTTAGTTTATTTTTGCTTATACATCAGTATACAAAGTGAGAGGAGTTTTACCGAGAGGATGATTGTGGGTGGGACTGGTATTTTAGAGGAATAAACGCTAGGATTGATAAATAGCTAGGATTGAGAGAGCTTTGGTCTGGAGTACTTGAATGATTGCTTTTTTACTGGGTGTGCATGTTTGTGAGGGTGTGAAGGAAGTGAAGATGGCTTGAGGGCAGAATTTGATAGGTTGCAGGAGAGCAGAGATAGTGCCTGGAAAAGGGTATTATTCACGTCTGAGAAGTTTAGCCATTCATAAATCACCGATATATATGCAGAAAAAGTTTTCCTAGGTCTATGCCAATCCAAGCATCATTTGTTGTAGGAAAGGTTGACAGAATTCGGCCATTCTGAAGACTTGGCTTCAGAATCCCTTTACACCCTTAAAAATTCTTGAGGGTCCTCGAAAGTTTTTTTATGTGGGTTATGCCTATTGATATTTACCATATTCTGGTTAAAACGGAATTAAAAGTTTAATTCATGAGGAAAAACAAACCCACTACATGTTAATATAAATAACATATCTTTTCATGGTAGATAACAAAATTTCCAAGGCAAAAACATTTTATGAGAAGAATAGCATGGTTTCACTTTTTTGTCACTGTCACTAGTGTCTTACTGCCCTGCATTCAGTCTTTGGGGACATCCCACACCATGTGGCCTCTGGAAAACTCCACTCGAGAGAGAGTGTGAAAATCAAATAATTTCCTGGTATTAGATCTTTTGACCCTTGGACCCCCTGAGGGGTCTTCTGGACCCGTAGGAGGTCCCTGGACCACACTGTTAGGACTTTTGGAATAATACGGTTGACTGAGGGCTTTACAGAAGACAGAGGTATTGCTTGATGCCTCCTGTATACTCCATTAAAAAACCCTGATTTTGCACAAAAGAGCAAATACTGCATGATTCCACTTAGAATAGTCCAGTCCACAGAGACAGAAAGTAGAATGGTGGCTGCAGGGAGCGAGGGGTAGGGGAGGAAGATGAAGACTTTAACGGGGACAGAGTTTCAGTTTGGGAAGATGAAAATGTTCTGGAGATGGAGGGTAGTTACAGAAGCACAACCATGTAAATGTGCTTAATGCCACTGAGTTTTACACTTGAAAACGGTTAAAATGGTAAATTTTGTGTTATGTGTATTTTACCACAGTACCAAAAAACCCGTTAATTTAAAACTACAAGCACAATATGTCTTTATGAAAAAGCAAGCTTCGTGTAAATCTATAACGCAGAAAGTGAAACTTCCTCCTCTAAAATAACCACCTTTAATAGTTCAGAATCCATGTCTTCTGATTTTTCGTTGAGCCTTTACTTAATAGAAAAGCATGAAGGGACTTTACATGCATTATCTTAAGGCGGAGAATTTATTCTCACCATTTGACAGATGAGGAAGCCGAGGCCCAGAGAATTTAAGTAACCTGTCCATGGCTGGTAAAGGGGTTGAGCTAGGTCTGTACTTTTAACATAGGGATGGGTAGCTGGCTATAGTTTCTACGTGAGTTTTTGTAAAGTGTGAATATTTCTGTGAATTAAGCTAAAGCAGTTACTGGGGTTTGATTACATTTGGGACCAAACCAGTCTCTCGTCATGAGGAAGGCGATGAGCACAATTCACTTTTGCCAAATTGCATTTGAGAGGTGCGTCCTTAAAGACAGTCAATAATCGAACACTTTGAATAATTCAAGACTATTTTCACCGTGGAACTGACCAAGACCCCAGATATTTTAACCCTGGAAAGTGCTAAATAAACTACACCACCAGGTGGCGCTGTTGTAAACAAGCTTCGTTTACTCGTCCAACCAGCTTTGCTATTCAACTATTTGGGACAAAATTTCCCAAGACAGAGCAATAGTGATTTGTGTTATTGCAAATGCTGCAGGGACTATGAGACTCTATTAATGTGATTTTATTGAAATACTTAGCATTTTTGTAGTTCAACATCCCACGAGCTAACCTTTATGTTCATTACTCAGTGACTGTAACTCTGCAGTAGAATGACACCACTTCTATTTTGATGTTTATTTCCAGGGCACTGGAGTCTATCATTATATTCTCTTGATATACATGCTCATTTGTCACATTTCCCTGATGTTTCCCTAGTCATTATAGGGAAATGGTGGTCCAAGCTTAGCTCCTTCAGCCCAGCCCTGCGCTGTGGTTGTGCCTGGACCTGGTGAGGGGAGGTTGCATGACAGACTGGAGAACTTCCCGAGAAAGGACTTCTCACAGGCAGACAAGATACCCAGTTTAAAAAAAAAAAAAAAAAAAAAAGGAAGAAAGAAACTGGTCACCATCGTCTTCTCCTCTTTGCCTCAGATGCTGGCTTCCGAGAGAGCCAGGGACAGGATGGAGATGCCTCTGCCTTCTAGTTTACAGGGAGGATGTGGGGCAGGAAGGTACAGGTTCAAATCTGTGATCCTGGACAGTGGGGGGAGGGTGTGGTGAAGTCCCAACATTAAAGGAAATCTAGTCCTGGAGGAAGGAGCCTCCCGGCTCCAGGGGGAGCGGATTGACCTTTGCCCTCCCACCCTCTCCTGTTTCTCTACGAACCCATCCTGCTTTCCTGTCTCCCTGCTTCTCTTCCCTCCCCCCTCTCCCCCCTTCTAAGGTGACTCCATCAAGAACTTCCCGAAGTAGATGTGGCTTAGTATGGCTCGTGCAAAGGTCCTGGGTTACTCAAGTACAGTGAGAAGGTGCAGGTGGCCGGCTGGCCAGGTGGCTGAGGAGACAGGAGATGGGGACCTGCTGGCTGTTGGAAGGATTTGACTTTTGCTCTGAGCGTGGTGTGGAGCTACTGAGTGCTTTGATAGAGGATTAACATGATTGGACTTAGTCACAGCCGTAGTCCAGCTCCATGCCGGGACATGGTCATTGAGTCACTGAGGCTACCTCCAAGTGGGGTTGAACTTCCATACAGTAGAGACCCTGTGGGGCTGCTCATCCCACCATGTTGAACTTGATTCCCATTCCTGGAAGGCCCCACCTGTTGGTGCATCTGAACCCCATGAGGAAGGTCGGGAGGGCTTCCTGGAAGTGTCACCTAATCTGAGACTTGCACATGGACCTGAGAGGGTTTGCACCTGCTGTTCCCTTCCAACTTCCCTCTGGAGGTTGAAGGCAGAAAGACCCACTTCAGGGATCATCAGTAGGTGGGATCCACTTGAGTAAGAGAATTTTCTGCCAGGGCAGGGTTTGAAGAGGCTGCAGACGTGCTGGTTAGCCGGTTAAGGAGTTTCCATTATCATGTGGCCAACAGGTGCAGGGTGCAAAGCTGCAGAACGACAAGATCCATGGTTTTATCGACCAGAAGCAGTAAGGCAATGTCAAAAATCAACAGCAAGACTTGAACTTTTGGTTGAACTTGTATTAACTCTCCCTCATTATTATCGGTTAGTTTTGAAGGTGAGCAGGCAAGTGTAGCAAATTGGAAAATGGAATCCTCTAATGACTCTTTTTATTGCCTTTTGCTGATCCTTAATATAAAGCAAATAATCGTAAATCACAGCCAGCTCGATAGCTTCCTTTCATCTACAATACAAACGACGCCTGGGGTTGAGAAGTTTACAGATTTTCAGAAGTAGCATCCGTCTGACTGGACCCCAGCTGACACAGCGAGGTCTTACTTCATGCAGATTTGAAGTTGTGAATTAGATACATGTTAGCGTTCCATGGTACGCACCAAATTTGCAATAATGTGACTGCCTCAAAATTAGAAATTCTCTGAGAATCTTCATTCAGGCAGTGTGGACTGAAGGTTGGGGACACATCATTGCCACATGGTGGCGCCCGTCATCAGGTAAACAAACGTGGGTGCTCCTTTGTTGAGATGAGATGTGCATTACGTGGCTTCAGATGATGCATTTTCTTCCCTTGAAAAACAAGCAGCTGCTCAGTAGTTGCAAGCTGGATTTGTCTTTGAAACCAAAGGGCATGTGACATAAGAAAACATTAAAAAAATTCAAGTGAAATGTTGTAGCTGATAGCATTTCCTTATGTCATAGCCCTTTCCATACTGTTGAAATGGCCATTTATGCAAAAATAAACAACATCACACATGCAAATGGTTAAAACAGCCAAATAGTGTTTATAGTGAAAAACGAGGGTCTTGCACTACCTCCCTGCTCCCTCAGTGCCGCTCTTCTGATGCAAGAACGTTTTTCCAAGCTCCTACTGGCATTACCAGCAACATGGCTACTAGCTCTTGTCTCTTGGATCCTCTCCATTCTACTGTGCCAGGATTTTTAGCTTGCCCGTTGCAGTGTTTCTCAGTGGGGGCACTGTTGGCATTTTGGGGGGGACAAAGTTGTGTTGCGTGGGACTGACCATTTATTGCAAGACGGAACGTTAGCATTCCTCCCCACACCCCTACCCAAAGTGGAGGATCTGCCTGTTACGTGAGAAAAATGTTTCCAAGTGTCCTTGGGGTGGGCAGCACCTCCTTCAGTTGGGAACAGCTGCTCTACTGCGGACCTTCTGCCTCCCCTCTTGTGAAATGATGATAATGATGGTGTCTGCCCTGTCTCATCACATCTCTGCTTCCACTTCTCAATTTATGTTATTTGTACTTTTTCTGTTCCATGTTCAAGACTGGTGACACTTGATCTGGGTTCTGGAACCATAAGAACCATAAGAACGTTGTCCATACTTATCTAGTTTGATTCTAAAAGCTGAAAAATCAGTAGTTATAACTATGCAAGTGTCTCTATACCTTTACCTATTCTGGGTAGTCCATAACAAATGGAATCATACAATATGGAACTTTTTGTGCCTGGCTTTTTCACTTTTTACCCATGTGACAGC
>NW_006785484.1:899577-912863 GCF_000442215.2 Lipotes vexillifer | reverse complement strand
CAGGAATCAGTGCCTTGTTCCTTTTCATGGCTGAATAATATTCCATCGTATGGATACGGCACATTTGTTTATCTTCCATTTGTTGATAGGTGTTTGGGTTGTTTCTGCTTTTTGGCTGTTAGGAATAGTGCTGCTAGGAACTTGCACGTACACGTTTCTGTTTGAATATCTGTTTTCAGTTCTTTTGAGTATATACCTAGGAGTGGAATTGTTTAGTCATATAGGTTATTGTATCACATACACTTTTTTTTTTCTTTTCTTTTTCAATAGGAAAACCCATTAGTGTGTTACTTTCCCCCAGACCTTTAGTCTAAACGATAGTAATTGCACTTTACGATTGAGTCTTGAATGCCTGGACCAGTGATAAACAGGAGTTGCTAAAGAAATATATTTTATTTTAAATATTATTAAATATATATTTAATGAGTAAATGAATGAATAATAGTCACTGAGGCAACCCTTCATGGCAAAACCCACCAAGACTTCTGTTGTGCTAGTCAGTGAATTGGTACCCTATTAATTACAACATTTGAAAAATTGTTATATAATATGGGCATAAAATTCTCTGAGAACTGATTACAGTGAATGTTTATTGACTCCTTATTCATGCCAAGGAGCATAGGCTGTATTTTGTTTTTAGTTTCTGGTTTTTCTATCTCAGTCCCACAAGTTATGTGTGGCGCCTGCTGGTCCATTTTATTGATTAGAAAACTGAGCCTGCAGCCGTCAAAAGAAACGAGATTGAGTTATTTGTAGTGAGGTGGATGGACCTAGAGTCTGTCATACAGAGTGAAGTAAGTCAGAAAGAGAAAAACAAATACCGTATGCTAACGCATATATATGGAATCTAAGGTCATGAAGAACCTAGGGGCAAGACGGGAATAAAGACGCAAACCTACCAGAGAATGGACTCGAGGATACGGGGAGGGGGAAGGGTAAACTGGGACAAAGTGAGAGAGTGGCATGGACATATATACACTACCACATGTAAAATAGATAGCTAGTGGGAAGCAGCCGCATAGCACAGGGAGATCAGCTCGGTGCTTTGTGTCCACCTAGAGGGGTGGGATAGGGAGGGTGGGAGGGAGACGCAAGGGGCAGGAGATATGGGGATATATGTATAGGTATAGCTGATTCACTTTGTTATAAAGCAGAAACTAACACACCATTGTAAAGCAATTGTACTCCAATAAAGATGTTAAAAAAAAAAAAAGAAAAAAAGAAAACTGAGCCTGGGAGGGGGTGTCCACTTAGCAGTGGAGCCTAACTTCACACCCTCATCTTAGAGCAGTCTCTACTTAATTGGACTACTTTCTCTGGAACACTCAGAACATAGACACGAGGACAGGTAGAGAGGGAACTTGAGTTTTATTAGGGAAAGCCCATTAGAGCCACTTCCTTAAACGGTGGCCCCCCGGAAAGGTTTTTTCCCCAGGCAATGGTAATGCAGCCTCTGTCCACACGGGGGCAGTATTTGCTCAGAATAGCAATCGTAAGGGAACAAAGGCCGCAGTCACCAACAGTGGGCTGGCTGCTGGGTTTCTAGGCCAACTTTAGGAAATTAATCAACGACTGTAGATCGCTGGGTCAACAAATATAAAACAGACCAGGCATCAGTCCGAAAACCACAGCGAGGATTCTCACCTCTTCCATGGGAAGGAAAGGGCTCACAGCACACGTTCCCACATGTCTGCCTGATGATTGCATCAGAGCTGCCCAAGCATGGTACCTGGTTTACCCCCCCACTGTGCTGGTTGTCACAGACAGATGAGGACCGCTTCCCCAAGGAAGAACTTTCTAACTCGAGGGCAGCCAAGTGCACGACAAACATCTCTAAAGCAGCTGAAAGCCACTATCCAAGAAGACCTTCCATTGGGTTGGGGAGGCCACAGGGTGCTCAGATTTTTGGAATTTCATTAACCAATAACACTGAAAAACTGGTGTCATCATAGGGGTGGATATCAAGTTTTGATCTTGCCAGTTAAGGGGATAAAAAAATAGAGTTGGCGTTTACTATTGCCATGATTTCATAAAAGACAGGGCAAGACAGTTGGAAAAATATGATTGAAGACTAAAGGGAAATCCTTTACATTGGATAAAAAAGAAAATTTCACGAAAAACAAATCCGTGAAAACTTCATTAAGACTCGAGGAGACACTCCTCTAAAGGTGTTAATTCTTTTGGCTTGAGAGAAACTTGTTAAGGAAATCAAGATTCCAAGGGCAAGTAACTCGTCTGAATTTCCCTAAATGCATTGCTTGTTTCTCCCAGACCAGAGGAGAGTTCACCTTTCCTGAGCATTTGCAACGGGCTGTGCATTTCCTTTCCTTTCCTTCTTTCTTTTCAAATTGAAGTGTAGTTAACACAGTATGATATTACTTTTAGGTATACAACATGGTAATTCCATATCTTTGTTTTTTATGTACTGACATTTAATTCTCGTGACTCCCCTTTGAGACAGGAACTTGATATCATTCCCATTTTACAGGGAAGGAAACTAGACCTTGAGGCGTTTATGTGACCGGCAGACAGCTGGTGAGGCGGAGGTGTTGAGATTTGAACCCAGAATATGGAGCGAGCATCCCCTCCCCACCACCGCACCTAACCACTGGGCCACAGAGCTTTGCTGTTCCCTGGTTGCTCCAGGTTGCTCTGGAAAGAAAAGATGTGGGTTTCCTGATAAATTAAAAAAACAACCACCACCCCAGTAGACCCTCAAAAAGGAAAATCACCCGTACTTTCCCAGTTTCGAGGCAGCTAATGTGTGACCGTGATTCTTTTCATTATTTAAAAAAAAATTGTTATGTTTTGAGGTTGAACTTTATAAATGAATTTGCATCCTCCTTGGCTCACTTAAAAGTATAAAATAAAGCATTTTCCCCAGTTAGCAATATCCTCCATACCATAATTTTTGAAGGTTGTAACATGTCCCATTGATGAATGAAATGTGTATTTTGACGCTACTGCCCTGTACTTAGTGTCTTGGTCTGTTTGGGCTGCTGTAACAAAACACCACAAACTGGGTAGCTTATAAACAACAGAACTTTATTTCCCATGGTTCTGGAGGCCTGCAATCGGGGGTCAGCGTGGCAGGGTGAGGGCCCTCTCCTGGGTGGCAGACTTCTCGCTGTGTCCTCACATGGTGGAAGGGGCTAGGGTCTCCTTGATAAGGCACCCTCCCACTCTGGAAGTCTTCACCCACGTGACAAATCACCTCCCAAAGGCCCCATCTTCTAAAATCATCACACTAGGCATTAGGATTTCCACATATGAATTTTGGAAGAACACAAACATACGGACCACAGCACATTAAGTTGATCCAAGTGTTCATTGTTTATAAAAAAGATTGCATTGGATATCTTTGTGCATTTAGCTTTTTTCACATTTCAGATTTCCTTCTGGCTAGATTTTTTGGAAGCAGAATTATTGGGTGAAAGGCTAGACTATTTATTAATTTTTTCCCCCAGTTTTATTGAGAAACAGTTGATAGACATCACTGTATAAGTTTAAGGGCTACTGCATGATGGTTTGATTTGTACCTATTGTGAAATGATTACACAATAGGTTCAGCTAACATCCATCTTCTCATCTAGATGCAATAAAATTTCAAGAGAACACAATGCTCTCATTTGTTTACATGCTGTCTGTGGTTTTTGTGTTATAATAGCAGAGCGAGTAGTGGCAACATGGACGGTTATAGCTGGCAAAGCCTAAAACATTTACTCTCTGGACCTTCACAGAAATAGTTTGCTTATCCCGATCTAGCATCTCTTTAATTAATTAATTAAATTTTCTTGATGTACAGTTGATTTATTATATTAGTTTCAGGTGTACAATATAGTGATTCAATATTTTTATAGATTATACTCCATTTGTAGTTATAAAATACTAGCTATATTTCCTGTGCTGTATAATATATCCTTGTAGCTTATTTATGTTATACATAGTAGTTTGCACCTCTTAATCCCCTCCCCCTACTTTGCCCCTTCCCTTCCCTTCCCCTTCCCTCTCCCCACCGGTAACCTGTATCTGTGAGTCTGTTTCTGTTTCGTATTATTCGTTCGTTTTATTTTTTAGATTCCACAGGTAAGTGATAACATACATACAGTATTTGTCACTGGACTTATTTCACTAAGAATGATACCCTCCAGGTCCATCCACGTTGTTGCAAATGGCCAACTCTCATTCTTTTTTTAAAATTTATTTATTTATTTATTTATTTATTTATTTATTTTTGGCTGTGTTGGATCTTCATTGCTGTGCGCGGGCTTTCTCTAGTTGCGGCGAGCGGGGGCCACTCTTCATCGCGGTGCGCGGGCCTCTCACTGTCGCGGCCTCTCTTGTTGCGGAGCACAGGCTCGAGACGCGCAGGCTCAGTAGTTGTGGCTCACAGGCCCAGTTGCTCCGCGGTATGTGGGATCTTCCCAGACCAGGGCTCAAACCCGTGTCCCTTGCATTGGCAGGCAGATTCTCAACCACTGCACCATGAGGGAAGCCCCTCATTCTTTTTTTATGGCCGAGTGGTGTTCCATTGTATACATATACCACGTCTTTATCCATTCTTCTGTTGATGGACACTTAAGTTGCTTCCCAATCTTGGCAATTGTAAATAATGCTGCTATGAACATTGAGGTGGGTGTAGCTTTCCAAATTAGTGTTTTCGTTTGTTTTGGATACATCTAGCATCTCTTTAGACTGCCTGTGAGTTCCCCTAAAGACATACTTCTCCTAGAAACTTTCTGAATATTACAGTAACAAAGCAGAGTCTGAGTTAAATAATTATTTCCGTAAAATATGTCCAAATTTAACTCCTTTGTGAAATGAGGCAGAGTATAAATTTTTAAATGTCATAATAAAAGGCCATATGATTTAATCTAATATACATAGAAATATCATCTATAAATTTTCTTATGAGGGAAGAGAACATATCTCTTTCTATTTAGTCATTTCTGGAGTCTGTTTAATCAGAAACATCTTTTTAAAATTATATTTCATTTTTCAGGAAAAAAATCTGAATGTAAAGAGGAGGCTTATTTCTCAAGGTCCCAGCATCCTAAAATGGATTGTCTAGGACCGTTTGGGCTGCTATAACAAAAACACCATAGACTGAAGGGCATAGATGACAAATATTTATTTCTCACAGTCCTGGATGCTGGAAGCCCCACAGTTATAAATACCTTAGTGACAATAAGAAAGCTGAAAGCCAAGAGGCCTGGGGTCCAGTCCCAACTCCATTGCAACTTGCTGGGTGACTTCGGGTGGGCCACACAACCTCTCTGGTCATCCCTGGGGAGATGGAGGGATTGGATTAGAGCAGAGGTGACAAACTCCAAGGCCATTAAGGCCAGTAGGTGGCTCAGATGTGAGTGGACATGTGTACCTGTGAATTGGGGAGGGCGGCCTGGGGAACTGGACCCATTTAAAGGGAGCAGCAGCTACTTAGCTCTGGCTGACCGGTGCCAGGTGGGAATGCAAGTCCAATGTCACCAAATCTTCAGATTTTTAAAAAGAAGCCAGAAACCAGGGTATTTATGTGACATCTCCCTTTATAAAAAATACTGGTTCAAAATGTAAAAGACACATGTAGGACAGATGAAACACATTTGCAAGCTTCCAGCTTGTGTGTTTTGGTCTGTGCAGCTCAGATAATGATGATGGTGATGATGGTGGTGGTGACAGACACACATGTGTGCGCACACACACAGCACACAGACACACACCGGCGACGCGCAGAGCTCCCTGTGCCCGTCGCCTTGCTTCTACTCTTCCTTTCAGGCCAGGAGCCCCAGCCCCATGCCGCCGAGGGGGGACTGGCGGGGCCTGTTTGCCAAGCGCAGGGTGAGGCCACGCTTTTCTGCTAAAGAAGGTGCTTCAGGAATTGATGAGTGACTAGTTAATGCTGGCTCAGAGCCGGCTCATCACGGGGCAACAACAATCATCATACTTAGAGACAGACTAGAAGCCTGAGGTCCCAGCCCGGCTGTCTTCCTCTGCCCCAGAGACCTGACTCTCTCCTTGACGCTTCCTGGGCCTCGGGAATGGGATGGAGCAAAGGAATCACCCAGAAGGAGGAAGATTGCCTGGAAAGCTGGTCCGGGCCTTCCGCAGAGCCGAAAACCCGGGTGTCCGAGGGTCCTGACGTGGGAGTGGGGACCTGGAGGGGCATCACAGTCTTGCCAGATTTTCCAACTTTTCCAGAGACTCCAAAAATCCAGGTTTTTTTTTTTTTTTGGTGGTAAAAAATACATAATGTAAAATGTACCGTTTTACCCACACTTCTGTGACATTAAGTCCATTCACATCATTGCGCAGCCATCGCCACCCTCCATCTCCAGAGCTTTTCATCTTCCCATGCTGAAGCCCCACGCCCGCTAAACGCTAACTTCCTGTCTCCCCTTCTCCAGCTCCTGGCAACCCAGCCCCCCATCTACTTTCTGTCCCTATGAGTTTGAGCAGGTGTTTTTGTTGTTGTTGTTGTTTTTGGCCTGTGGGATGTTAGTTCCCCGACCAGGGATTGAACCCAGGCCCTGGGCAGTGAGAGCTTAGAGTCCTAACCATTGGACATCCAGGGAATTCCCGAGCAGGTGTTTTTTCCAGAGTGAAATCTCCTTTGAAAAAGTGGACCTGTTTACCACAGGCCGCTGAAAGGTATCCGTGGATTTCCAATGTCCTTCACCGAACTGAGCTCTCAGTTTTCCCAGCAAGTCTTTCTCCATCGTTGACCTCTCTCTCTCTCTCTCTCTCTCACCCCAAACCTCACGTGCTTCCATGAGATTGTGTGGAAGGGACGCAGCCAGCAGCCAACCCCATCAAGTCAGCATTCCGCGTACGTCTCTAACCTGCTGGCCAGCCCTTCAGTCCTAAACATGCAAAACACCTTCACCTGGACCTGAGCCGGCAGCATCGTAATCCTCGAGGGTCTCCCTGCTTCCCGCGGGGCCCTACAGCCTGTTCTCTCCCCAACAGTTTTGGTGGCTTTGGAACCAGGCAGCCTGGGTTCGCATTTGGACTCTGTTACTCCTTATTCATGAGATTTTGTGATTTTTCATGTCTGTGTGTCTTAGTCTCCTCAGCTGATGGATGGAAATAATAATGGGACCCAGACCCATCTTAGAGGATTAAACGGCTTCATCCATTTAAAGCCAATTAATGCTAAGCAGTAGCACTGTAGTTATTATGATTTTGAAATTTATTGTCACTGTTTGCATGTCTATTTCACACTGAAATGGTCCCTTGAGAACAGGGACCCAATCTAACCGATCTTTGTTTCCCCAGAGTCTGTCCCATGCTTTGTACTTATTTAGTAAGTGCTCAGTTAATGATTGGGAAAGGAAACAGGAGGGAAGGCAGGAAAGAAGGAAGGGAGGAAATTATTTCAGTGGAAGGTCAGGACACACTTTAAGATATCAGGTCTGAAGGGAAGACCCCTCCCAGGGTCCCTGGATAGCTGGGGTCCCCACTTTCACTCCAGATCATAGGAATGCATCCCCTTCCTGTTATTGCCAAGTAACAAATACCCCAAAACTTAGTGGCTTAAAGCCACAAGCAGTATATTATGTCTCCTGATTTTGTGGGTCAGGAATGTGGGCAGGGCTCACCTGGGCAGTTTTCCTGTTCCTCATGGTGTTGAATGTGATCCCTTGAAGGCTGGTGGATGGGCTGGTCTGGAAGTGAAAGTGGCTTCACTCTGTGTCTGGTGTCCTGGCAAAGATGGCTGCAAGGCTGGGCCCTGCTGGCACTGTCTGTTCCACGTGGCCTCTGCAGCATGATCTCAGGGAGCCAGAGTCCTTACACGGAGGCTGGATTCCCCCAGAGCGAGTGTCCCAAGGGCAGAGCTGCAAAACCAGACTTCTTATGAGTAGCCTCGGAGGTTCCAGGGCACCACTTCTGGTGCATCCTACTGGTCAAGCAAATCACTGAGGCCGCTCAGATTCCAGGTGGGGTAGAATCAGATCCCACCTCTCCAGGGAGGGGCAGCAAAGGCCTTGTGGCACGTTCATCCACCATAATCTTTCCCTCCATTGCAGGTCCATTAAACCAGGGGTCACTAGGTCTCATGGACATTTTTTTCAGCGAAACCCCTGAATGAGGTTTTGTACAGATGTGCAAAATGTGCTTTTGTTTTTTTCCAGCGAGATGAGCTCTCAGGAAGATTATGAATCACTGCATGGTGGTCTTCCTGTTTACTGAGCCTTATCTAATCCCAGTGCTCTGCAAAAGTTTCCCAAGAAAGCATGCATAGTCTTGTAAACTATTCAAATAATGCAGAAAAGCCTAGTCACTCTTGAATTCTCTGCCCTCCCCCGTCCACTCCCCTCCTCAGAGATAATCCCTGCCAGCAGTTTGATGTGTATCTTTCATGCTGTTTTCCCATGCACTACATAGATGTGTAAGGTTTTTTAAAATGCAGATAGCCTCATTCTCCTCTATTGTTTCTGTAATTTGCTTATTTTTCACTTTTAACATTACGTAGCGGAGATTGTTCATGTCAGTACCCTAGACTTATTCCGTGTTTACATCCAGCCTCGTTGAAGCCGGCCAGTGGTTGCATTCATAACACGTGAGCCCTTCTTCCACGAAGGGATCTGAAGGTGGTTGCCAGCTTGCACCACGCTGCTGTAAACAGCCTCACTTTGTCCACTAGGTGTTTCTCTTGGGTAGGTACCAAGAGGTGGAGTTGCCAGGTTATTGCGTATGTGCATATCCCATTTGAATTGTTATTGCTGAATTCACTTCCAACATAGAGGCACAGACTTACATGCGCACCAGCGGGGTCTGACAATACCACACTTTCCACACTCTTGCCAAAGTTGAATCTTCTCAGTCTTCTCAATTCTTTCCAGTCTGAGAGCTGAGCATCTGACCATTTTACGGAGCATTGCTATCCAGCTGACAATGAAAAACATGGCCATTGGGGTCAGGGAGAACTGAGGTCCTGGGTCGGCCACTTGCCTCTAATGATGCTATTAAATCATGTGACCTCAATGAGGTCCGTTGCCTTCTTTTTGAGTGGGCACCATAATGTCACCTCTTGTTAAAGCTGCAATGATGGGCCCATGAAATTGTATGGAAGGTGCTCTTAGCAATGTCTGGAACATATCAAGTTCTCAATTATTGGCAACAATTTGTATTATTATTATTATTCCAAGAGTGTTTCCAGTTTAGCAGTTGTAGAGGGGAAGATGCTCTTGAGGACATCAGCCTTGACAATCAAAGCTGCTCCTCTGTCCTGCAGGCCCTTTAGTGTAGAGGCTCAAATAGCTAAAGTTAAGTCTTACCCTTCAGTGGGATGGTCTGAGGAGGAGCCATAGCCATAATAACCACCTTCACTGTGTCTACCATGCTGCCTGTGGTCCAATCAATCCTACCAGCCCCATGAAGAGGGTGCTGTGATTTGACAACCCATTTGACAGATGAGGAAACCGAGGAACAGAGAACGCTCCTGAGATCACATCGTTTGGCAGAGCTGGGATCTGAACCTGTCAATTAGGCCGAGGGCCCATAGGCTTCACCACAAGCCTGTAGAATTTTCTAGATTGAACTTGATACAGCAGGTGTCAGTGCTTTGACAATGACGTGGACCTCCCTAAAGAGACACTGATGCTCTACTTTTCCATGAGACTGGGCAGCTGTTGGGTCTACAAGCGAGGAAACTGCGAGAAAAACAGAAGCTCCCGGGGTTTGGCCTCACCCCATCCGTCTGTGGTGTCCCCTTCATGTGGCACCCAGGACCGCAGGAGGGGGAGGGGGAGGGGAGGGGAGAGAATGAAATCACAACCTATTCTGGCATGGTCACTGGCTCGGGGCGCCCTCTCAGGTGCTGTCCCGGCTGGCTGTTCCCTGCAGGTGTGATTTTAAGGGAGTCGTTTCATTTCTCCTGGCCTCAGTTTCCTTTTCTGTTAGTTGAAGATAAAACTATTTTATCGGGTGATGAATGTATGTGGAACGTAGTGCCTGGCACCCAGTAGGTGCTCTCACAATGAGCTTTGGATGGAATTCACTCTACCCCTGAATCCAGGAAGGGGCCTGGGACTCAGGGCTTGGCGATTGGAACCTTGTATCTCTCTGGCCACAGTCACTTGTTCGGGGACAAGCATGTGACATAATGGGAACAATGGCCAGGGGAATGCCATGCCCTGAACAGCTGGGGGTAATCTCAGTTTTCCCCGGGTCACCCAGGCCACGTAGGAGAGGAATGAACCCTGCAACAAAGTCAGAGTTCAGCTGGTGAAGAAGAGAGGGCGATGGATTCTGGGCTGATAACCAACTGTGCCCAGCACAGCACTTTTCTCATGTTCAGAGCGTAGGAGGAGCAGAGAGATGAGGAAACTCGCCCAAGAACAGCCAGCTAATTCCGGATCCCGCGCTCGCAATCATAACCGGTCGTTTGCATTTGTGCTTGCACCAGTTTGAGTTGGGTTTTTCTTTCATTTTCAACAGAGAGTGATCTCCATGAGGGCATGAACTACGGAAGGACTATCCTCCAATTTATCCTCGTGACCCAGCCTGGGGTTGGCACAGAGTCTGACAAAACAAATATTTGATGAGTGAATGACAGAGTGAAACAAGAATGCCATGGGGGTCCTGGATCTTGAGGTCCTTATGGAATTCCAGAGCCGCTTTTCAGACTCTGATTTGCACAAAAATCACCTGAGATCTTGTGAAAAGGCAGATTGATATTCAGCAGCTCCGGGCTGTGGCCTGAGATTCTGGATTTCTAACTCATTTTACAGGACCACACTTTGAAAAACAGAGTCTGGATGGCTCTGGTCCCCATGTAAGTCACCAGCCACGTGTGGCCATCGAGCATTTGAAATGTGGCTCAGCTGAACTGAGATGTGCTATAAGTATAAAATACACACCAGATTTTAACGATTTATTTTTAGAAAATCTGAAAAACACATTTGATAATTTATATATTTATTACAGGCTGAAATGACAGTATTGTATCATTTTTTATATTATTGTTTTAATAATATAGTTATATATTATATTATTAAATTATAATACTCTAATGACTGTATTATTAAAACTCATTTCACGTGGTTCTTCTTGTTGTTTGAAATGGGGCTACTAGAAATTTTAAAGTACGTGTGTGGCTCACATATTTCTCTTGGGCAATGCTGGTCTCAAATGCAGGATCCCACATTTGGGGAAACATGTCTTCAATTGCTGAGGTTTTTTTCCCCGACTGGACCGCAGGCCAACAAGGTCCAACAATGCATAAAAATCAAGGAGGAGGAAGAAGACTGAGAAGAAATATGGGTACTAGGGTTTTCTAGAAAGAGCCATGTGTCAATGGTGTCAGGAAAGGAATAGCATCACTGGTTGGGTGAGAGAGTGAATGAGGCTGGTGGGCCTGTGGAGATAAAGACTTTCTGTTAAGCAATTTGATGAGATTTTTGTTCCAGTCTGAAAAAAAACTCTGGCAAAAATTAAAATTTTTTTTAGCAAGAATTGGTAGGGATGGGAGCAAAGGGGATTTTCATGGGCACACTCCAAGACTGAACGATTTCACTCCTAGGCAGATACCTAGAAAAACACATGTGTGGACAAGACGTCAACTGCAAAGATGTCTGTTTTGCCACACATTGGAAACAGACGAAAGGTTCAACATTTGGAGACTGAATAAATAAATTGTGTTCTGCTTCTAGAATGGGAAGCCATGTTACCGCAGAAAGGTAGGAGCTGGAGCTACCCTAACCAGCATGGGTACATTTCAAACACTAACGTGGAGTCAGAAAAGCAAGTTGCAGGATAAATGCAGAATGATACCATTGGTATGAAGTTTTTTTTTTTTTTTTTTAACATTCAGAAAAGCAAGTTGCAGGATAAATGCAGAATGATACCATTGGTATGAAGTTTTTTTTTTTTTTTTAACATCTTTATTGGGGTATAATTGCTTTACAATGGTGTGTTAGTTTCTGCTTTATAACAGAGTGAGTCAACATTGTCTATCATACAGGGATAAAAATGTAAAAGATATAAAGATATGCATGGGAAGGAAAACATCAAATTCAGGATCGTGGTTATCTTAGGGGGGAAGGAGGGAAATATGATCAGAGAGGTGAGAGGTTCACAGGGGTCTATTGTAAAAAAAAAAAAGGATGTAATTATTTATTCATTAAAGAAAAATAGCTACTTAAAGACGCAGTCCATAATGAGCATGTCAGACACTCTGCCACTGTAAGTTTACTCTTAAATTTTCTTCTATTGCTCTGTCTACTGTTTATTTTTTAATAACTTGTTTCCAATTTTTTATGTTTATCGCAGCCATACTTTAAAGACTCCAATCAATATACATGGTTTGTTAACTATGTAAATTTTTTTCTTTTTCTTTAACTGGGTGGGAACAGAGGTGTTTGCTCTATTACTCTGCAACACATTTTTATAAATCTGAAACGTCATTAAAAAGTACCCATTCATAAAATCATTATAAAAAATGAATCAACCATTATATTCAAATGAATCAAAGAATAGCTTTGTGTCTACAAATTTAGTGATCTTAAACTTTTCTAAAACTGGGACTCATCCGTCTCACATCTCACTAGCTGCTTTGTTTTCTTGGAGTCGTGACCTTTCTTCCCCATTTCCCACCCACTGGATTCGAGTACCATCGTGAATTTTCCTAATCTCTGCTGGGTATGGTGGTGGAGATAGTTTGAAAATTATGGTCAATATTATAATGGTGGCTTGGATGACAGCTGGAGAACTCCTGCCTTTGATATCTGGGTAAAAACGCCTTGAAATCCTCATTCTCTAAGCTTGTGCTATTCTGAAGCTTTCCCACAGATGTCTGCCGCTTCCTGTGGGGATTTAGGGAATGCGGGGTAGTCTCTCCCTCTCTTGGGGTCTGGCTGCTGAGTGTGATGCCTATTTCTCCTCCCTGCCTCCCTAAAACTCTGTTTCTCCTTTGTTTAAAACTATAAAAATCCACACAGATCAATTATTTCATAGGTATCAAGGACACTCGACCAATTTCTTTGGACAAACAGAGAAGGGTTCACATCCCAATGTGCAAATATCTTTTAAAGGGATCCGTTGGCATTGCTCTACTTAAAATGTCTATATGGGTGTCTGTTGGTTTTGTCTAGTTTCCTTCCTCTTTATCCTGGTGCTGCAATTTGTATTTTCTTTGGGAAACCAGCTTACCTCACTTTTGGGTTTTTGGGTGGACCAAGGCTCCCTGGGGATAAGACTAGCTAGGTATTTTATAAAGAAGAGTGTGGGGGCTTCCCTGGCGGCGCAGTGGTTGAGAGTCCGCCTGCCGATGCAGCGGACACGGG
>NW_006785484.1:894899-898749 GCF_000442215.2 Lipotes vexillifer | reverse complement strand
GGACGATCCCATATGCCGCGGAGCGGCTGGGCCCGTGAGCCATGGCCGCTGAGCCTGCGCATCCAGAGCCTGCGCTCCGCAACGGGAGAGGCCGCGGCAGTGAGAGGCCCGCATACCGCAAAAAAAAAAACAACAAAAAAGAAGAGCGTGACTGCAAGAGGTTTGCATACGGCCATGAAGATCAAATAGCTAATGAACGCATGATTTGGAATTTGAACTCAAATCTAACACCAAAGCTTGTGCTCATAACTGCTATGGTATAAGGATATAATAATAATGATAATGAACATTTATCAACTCCCAGGCTGTATCTCCATTCCAGACCTCTCCACTGAGGTTCACATTTGCATAACCAGCTGCATGTACAATATCTCCACTTGAATGTCTAATAGGCATTTGTGATGGTTTGAAAAAAATGTTCATGAATTCTTTCATACAATGTCCTTAAGGAGTGAAGCTTAAGTTCTCCCTCCTTGAGTGTGAGTTGAATTGATGACTTTCTTCTAACATAATATTATGGGAATGACAGCGTATGATTTCTGAGGCTAAGTCATAAAAGGCATTGTGACTTCCACCTTGCTCTCTTGAATCACTCATTCTGGGGGCAGCCAGCTGCTATCATGGGAAAACACTCAACAAGTCCTATGGAGAGACCCATGTGGTAAGGAAGTGCAGCTTCCCACCAACAGTCAATAAGAAACTGAAGCTTCCTGCCAACAGCCATGTTGAGTGTGTGCCATCTTGAAATCAGCTCCTCCAGCCCTAGTCAAGCCTTCAGATGAGCGCATATTTTGGCTGATATTTTGACCCCCACCTCATGACAGATCCTGAGCCAGAACCACCAGCTAAGCTACTCCCAAATTCCTGACTCACAGAAACTGTGAGATAATAAATATTTGTTGTTTTAAGAAGATAAGTTTTGGGAAAATGTTTATGTGGCAATAGATAATCAATACAGCATCTCAAACATGACACGTGAAAAACTGAACTCGTAATCTTCATCCTGCAAACGTAATTTTCCCTCTGTCTATTCAGAAAATGGCAATGTCATGATTCTTGTTACTAAGGCTAAAACGTTGAAGATATCCTCAAAACCTATCTTCATGTCACATCCCAAATCGAATGTAAGAGCAAATCCCCCTTGTTCTAACTTTAAACTGTATCCCAAATCCAATCATGTCTTCTCATATCCTCAGTTACCATCCTGGTCCACCACTATCACCTCTCACTGGGTTCGAGTACCATCGTGAATTTTTTTGCATCATGATGCAATTGCCATCTACCTAAATTTTCTTTATCCCTCATACTCCTAGAATCAGTTCTATATACAGTAGCCAGAAGGATCCTTTAAAATTATAAGCTGGACTATCAATTACTCTGCTCCAAAACCCTCATGATTACTCTTCCTCCATATCTGTGAATGGCTCCCTCCTTTCACTTTCTTTAGATCTTTCCCAAAAAAGCACCTTCTTACTTAATGAGGACTTTTCTGGCTCCTGAGCAGTTTCTATAGTGTATATATTTACATGTCTGTTTACTTTCTCTCTCTCTTCTAAAATGACAGCTCTTTAAAGAAAGGGACTTTGTTGTCTAGTTTGTTGACTCTTGTGTCCCCAGCATCTAGAATGATTCTTGCACACAGTAGGTGCCCTAAAATATTTATTGAATAAACACACCGTTGTTTTCCTAAGAGCTATTGTCTTTGGTGTATATCAGAACTCCCTGGGAAGCCAGTGAAAAAAGAGAGTACCCATTTGGGTGCCCAGGGCATCCAACACAATCCTAGGTACTCAGAGTCTGATGAAAACCGGGTGATTGTAAGATGCATCCCTGGAAATGTCTATTGCGTTTGTCTCCGAATCTTTCAGCAAAATTTGTTATTTCTGCTTTAACAGAGGCAAGGAAAATAGTAAAATATATTGAAATTGGTTTGTATTAAAAAAAACTCCTTTGTAGTTAGGGCAGTAAATTATAGACATAGGATTCAATATAAGCCATAAATTGAATATTTTAGTGTGAGTAGAGTTGTATTGAGTCTTCCTTTGGGGATTAGAGTTTATTTCCTAAGCTTTTATTCACTACATCATGAGTCTTTTTAATAAAACGATCTCATTGCCTGACAGCGAGACAAGGCTTTCAGTGATGCAAGAGGATTTTATTGGGTGTGGTTAACTCAGAAAATGGTTCTCTGAAGACACTTTATGACCAAATATTTACTAATGTCCCTTAGCAGCCCTGGTTAATTTCAGAATGCCTAAGAAAGCCAATAAATGTGAACAAACTAGGATGTACACACACATACACACACACACACACACACACACACTCACACACACACACATCCACTGTTGCCACTCTGCTTCAAGTAGATAAAAGCCAAGAAATGTAACTGAAATAGGAAACTTGATGTTATCATGATGTTGCTCTTAAAAGTTGTTGGGCAGATGAAAGTGATTAGGATTGGTGGGCAAGTCACATAGAGATTCAAATCCATCCATCCATCCATCCATCCATCCATCCATCCATTTGAACAGGTGGGCATTTGCTTTACAATAGTTGGGTTCAAGGTTTATAATTCATTATTTTTCTAAATTAGGAAAATTTGTTCTACTCTTTAATCCATTAGAATTTGATGGATGCAAGAAACAACCTTGACTCTTCACTTTTGAAATGGTACAGGGTAGCCAACAAACTACCAGCTGAAGGACTGGGCTTGGGGAGGGCAGGACACAGGGCAGCTCTGGGGTTCCAGGGACTAGGGGTGATTGAGTCTCTCCTGGATGAAAGAAAGTGATAGGCCTGCACACCTGCCCACGCCTCGGCACAGTCTGGGAGAGTGTGGTAGGCCGCCTCTGAGACAGCCCCACTGATCCCCATCTTCTGGTATTCATGCCCTTGTGTGACCCCCTCCCCTTGAATTTGGCTGGATCTAATGGCTTGCTTCTAATGGATAGAATGAGGCAAAAATGAGGGGATATCACATTGATGATTAGGTTACAAAAGAGTCTGACTTCTGTCTCATTGCACGGTCTCGCTTCCTGTGATGAAGCCGCTGCCATGTGTGGGCCACATAAAGAGAATCCCACATGGCAATGAACTGACTGAGGCCTCTGGCCAACAGCCAATGAAGAACTGAGGTCTTCAGTCCCACAGCCCACGAGGAACTAATCCTGCCCACAGCCACTGATTTTACCTGGAAGTGGATCCTGCCCCAGTTGAACCTTGAGATGAGACCACAGCCCTGGCTGGCACCTTGATCGTAGCCTGTGAGAGATCCTAAACCAGAGGGACCCAGCTAAGCCACACCTGGATTCCTGGCCCACAGAAACTGTGAGGTCATACATGCCTGTGGTTTTCAGTTGCTAAATTTTGGGACAATTTGTTATGTGGTGTATTAGTTTGCTAGGGCAGCCATCGCAAAGTACCATGAACTGGGTCATTTAGAACCACAGAAATTGATTTTCTCATGGTGCTGGAGACCTGAAGTCCAAAATCAAAATGTCAGCAGGTCCACACTCCCCCTGGAAGCCCTAGGGAAGGACCTGTTCATGCCCCTTCTCCTGGCTTCTGGTGGCCTCAGGCATCCCTTGGCTTATGGATGACCATCTTCTTTCTGTGTCTCTCCACATGATCTTCGCTTTGTGCTTGTCTGTCTCTGTGTCCAAATTCCCCTTTTATATGAGGGTGCCAGTCATATTGCATTAGGGTCCACTTAATGACCTCATCTTAGCTTGATTACATCGGCAGAGACACTATTTCCAAGTAAGATCACATTTACAAGGACTGGGGGTTAGAACTTCCTTTTTTTTTTTTTTCGGTATGCGGGCCTCTCACTGTTGTGGCCTCTCCC
>NW_006785484.1:893583-894889 GCF_000442215.2 Lipotes vexillifer | reverse complement strand
AGGCTCCAGATGCGCAGGCTCAGCGGCCACGGCTCACAGGCCCCGCCGCTCCGCAGCATGTGGGATCTTCCCGGCCCGGGGCCCGAACCCGTGTCCCCTGCATCGGCAGGCGGACTCTCAACCACTGCGCCACCAGGGAAGCCCTCATATTTTTTTTTTTTGGTGGGGACACAATCCAACCAAACAACCAGCAATTAAATAACTAACATAGAGAGTTGTTTCCTACAAAGGAACGTGGGCAGTATTATTAGGAGAAAGAGAAAAACAGATGCTACACTATAAAAAAGACCCCAATATATATTAGAAGTTCCCATCCAGTAACACTGAGGCATCTAATACAGTTGTCACCAGGCACATGTGGCCCTGGGCACTTGAGATGTGACTGGTCCCAACTGAGATGTGCTGTGAGTACAAAATACACACCAGAATTTGAAGACTTAGAATAAAAAAATATATTTATCAATAAACTTTTATATTGATTTTATGTTAAAATAATATTTTGGATATACTGTGTTAAATGAAATATATTATTAAATTTAATTCCACCTGTTTCTTTTATTTTTTTAAAATGTGGCTACTAGAAAATGTAACATTAAACATATACGGCTTGCATGATACATCTGTTGGGTGTTGTTTCCCTAGAGGTTGGGATATTTCTATTCTGTCCTATTTAAGGGGAATTCCTTCCCCCCTTAGAGTTAAACGAAGCTTCCAAGCTCTACAAAACTGGGGAAATGGGTCTCTCGTCTTGATTGCATTGTGATTAAAAGTGAGATGTTCTCAAGGTAGCTTTACTCCTTCAAATCCAACTGGCTCACCATCCTGAGATTGAACACAGGGGCCCTTTCCTAAAGTCACCAAGACATGATGCCCTTCATCCTGCTGTAGGGAGCCCCAGGTTTCCATGCCGGCACCCTGACTAGATGATCAGCCCCTCTGGGAGTGATGGGGAAATGTTGCATCACTGCATCTTCTCCATCTGCCCTCCATTGCTTGGTCCTTAGGGCTGGACCACTGAGGCCTTGCCTCCTTCCCCACCAACCCCTCACACACCTCCCTTGGAGCTCCTCTTTCCTGGGACTATCCACATCCTTGTAGCATCTTCTATTTGGAAACAAAGGCCTACTCGTTCCCCCCGGGGAAAAGAAACACAGAGGTCCAGGCTGCTTTCAGAGCATGGGGGCAATGGAAATATCTTCCCCTATTTCTATATCTCAGGCTGAACAAGACAAATTAATATTTCAATAAATAATCCTTCCACAAATTCATTTGCTCAACAGATATATTTATTGCTGTATTTCAAAGC
>NW_006785484.1:872230-893573 GCF_000442215.2 Lipotes vexillifer | reverse complement strand
CTTTCCCTTGAATTATTTTCATTTATTCAACAAATGTAGGGAGTGGTTACTCTGCTAGGCCCTATGGGGATTAACTGGTGAACGGGCAGACACCACCGTCTTCTCGTGGAATTTACAGTTGAGTGGAGCAGACAGTGTGCAGCAGACATCCAAACAAAAAATGATCACCTTCTGGATCAGTGCTACTGGGGGCAGTAGATGTGTTCTCAGAATGTCCTCCAGTAGAAGCTCACCTAGTGTGTGTGTGTGTGTGTGTGTGTGTGTGTGTGTGTGTGTGTGTGTGTGTGATGTGTAGGTGAATCAAGGAAGGCTCATATAAGCTGAGAGCTGAAGAATGGATGAAGCTGGAGGTAAGGAGGTTAGAGATGAGTAATGTCTTTTCTGAGCTCTTAGACTGAACCACTCACTGTTCATCCATCCATCCACCCATCCATCCATCCATCCTTCCATCCATCCAACAAATACTTTCTGAGCATCTGCTGTGTGGCAGGCACTGTCCCTTACTGCATGGAGGCAATCAGCACGTAAACCATGGTTCTCAACCTCAGCACTTCTGACACGTGAGGCTGGGTCGTCCTCTGCTGGGGGCTGTCCTGTGCACTGCAGGAAGTTTAGCAGCCTCCCTGACCTCCACCCATCAGATGCCAGTAACAACACTCCCCAGTTCTGACAATCAAAAATACCTCTGGACATTACCCAGTGTTTTCTGGGGTTAAGGGAAGAATTGTCATTGATATAAACAGATACCTCTACTATATTACATCAGGTGGCAACGTGTCCTGTGAAGAAACATGTAAAATGGGTTAAGGGGACAGAGAGGGAAAGCATCACTGACAAGGTATCACTTAAGCAGAGATGTAAGTGATATATACGAATCTGAGTGTTCTGGGCAGAGGGAACAGTCAGTGCAAAGGTCCTGTGGTGGGGTGACTTGGGCATGAGGGAGGAAGGGCAGGGAGCCCGAATGGTTAGACAGGGGAGGAGGGGTGTGGTGGGAGATGAGGTAGCAGCTGAGGGATGGCTCAGGCAGCCCATGGTAAGGTCTTAGGGTTTTCCTCTGAGTGAGATGGGGGCCACAGGAGGGTTTTGTTTTGTTTTGTTTGTTTGTTTTCCTCCTTTTTATTTTTTTCTCTTTTAACTAACTGGGGTGGATTTTGTTCATTTTTTTTTTTTTTTTTGGCCACGCCCCAGGGCATGTGGGATCTTAGTTCCCCAAGCAGGGATTGAACCTGTGCCCCCTGCAATGGAAGTGTGGAGCCCTAACCACTGGACCATCAGGGAAGTCCCCACAGGATGGTTCTGAGCAGAGGTCTATGTGATCTGATTCTTTGTTTTGAAAGGATTACACAGGCTGCTTTGTCATGAAAGACTCCAAGGTGGTGAGGGGGGAGTGAGGCAACCAGTCATGAGTCAGAATGAGAGACGGAAGTGGCAGTAATGGTGGAGGAAAGCAGACTCACAGATGTAGAAAACAAGTTATGGTTACCAAAGGGGGCGAGGGAGGAATGTGGAGTTTGGGATTAGCAGACACACAACACTATATATAAAATAGATAAAGAGCAAGATCCTACTGTATAGCACAGGGAACTATATTCAATATGCTATAATAAACCACAATGGAAAAGAATATGAAAAAGAATATATATCTCTGAATCACTTTGCCATACAGCGGAAACTAACACAACATTGTAAATCAACTACATTTCCAAAAAAAAAAAATGATAGAGGAAAGCTGAGGGGTTTCCACAAAGCTTATAACTGCCCCTCCTCTCAGCTCAGCGTACTCTGCATACCTTGGTCTTAGGACTTAAAATGTGATCATAAATTATTTTATTGAAATGGTCTATTTATCTGGAGAAAAACTCCTCGAAGGCAGATATCAAACCTCGAACTATCTTTATGCCTCCGAAAGTTTTCACAGGCGCTAGTATCTTCCAGGTGCTGAAGGGGGCCCCTAAGGGCCCCTTGCATTTGAACCTGGGTCTTAGGAGGCCCTGTGTAGGACCCGGGCGGTGATCATCGTGGTTAAGTGCTCGGACGACACAGTCGGACACAGGTTTCCACGCTGATGCAGCAGCCTGTGAGCGTTGTGACTGCGTGCAGCCCTGTCCCCCACCCTGAGTTGCAGATTTCTCATCTGTAAAATGGGGAAGTTGATCCCAATCACGTGGGGTTGTTGTGAAGATTAAATGAAGAGGTGTGATAAAGTGGTTGGCGGGGGGTCAGAATGGTCCTCAGGACAGTGGCCTCACCTGGGAGCTGGGAAGACATGCTTATTCTCAGGCCCCCATCCCCAAACTTCTGAGCCTGGGGCAGGCCAGTGTTCTGTCAAGCTCTGCAGGTGGTCAGATGCACGCTTGGGTTTGAAAACCCCTGGTTTGCGAGAGCTCCAGTCTCCTCTGCATCAAAGGCCTCTCTCCCCCATACCATCAGCTTCACTGGACGGCCAGCCTCAAGCCTTCCCATTCTTCTGCAGCCCTGGAGCAGCCCCACTTCCACGACCCACCTTCAGAACCCTCTCCCCGTCCCCCCTGCCCCCCCAGCTTGGCAGGCACACAGAGTTCAACCAAGTTGACAGGTGGATTCTCCTGAGAAGAGCTGATGGGTCCTCTCGTCGAGGCGTGATTGACAGCCCCCTAATCAGTGGGAAGGGAATGGCACCCCTCTAGAATGATGTTTGCTCTGTAAATATTTGACATTATCTACCCTGCAAACCTGAAAGAGAACTTCATTTCTCTTTCTTTTCCGGGGAATGCAGCAAGTCACAGAACACGCTTAAGTATAATTAGTCTGACAAGGCAGTTTCCGATTGGGACTGGGGACCTAGGATGCGGGAACAAGTGTAGGTGTCTTTGTCTCTCTGCTGTTCAAGGTGGATGAGGGTCGCTCACTTGGGACGTGGGAACCCCAGCTCCCTTAGCTTATGAACCTGCAGACTGTCATCCGGGTGTATCGTGAATTCTCAGCCCACAGGTCTGGGCCAGGGCCTGAGGCTCTGCGTTTCTACATTTCTAACAAGTTCCCAGGTGATGCTGCAGCGGCCGGTTTGAGGACCACACTTTGAGTGGCGGGGTTTGCAGGACCTTCCTGATGCTACCTCTAACTTAGTATCCAAAGACGGCTTTCAGAAGTCATTTAGAGCATGGCTTCTTGTATTAGACATGGGCTTGAATTCTTGCTGTACAAATCACAAGCTGTGTGACTTTGGGCAAGTTAGCTCACCTCTCTGAGCTGGCACCATGGGCTTAATGAGAACACTTACATTTTAGGGCAGTGTGACTCAACCTTTTAAAAGAAGTTGCCTCTTTGTGCAACTTTTTTAGACTCCCCTGCATCAATTGCCTCCCTCTCCATTAAACTTTAATGCCACAGACACATAGTACATCTGTTTTTGTACTTTGTGGAGGATCACAAAGCGTTGTAGCAGCTAAGATTTTCCCCCAGTTGGAAGTGATGTTACCCTGTTGAGAATGCTTCTTTTAGGGCAATGGTAAAGTCTAAGAAAGGTAATTTCTGTCAAGAACCCGATACAGGGTAAGTGCTCAAAAATGGTTAAGTATTAGTGTGTATTATATAAACTATATTAAACATAATATAGTATTATTAATACAATATACTGTTGACCCTTGAACAACACAGGTTTGAACTGCATGGGTCCACTTATACACAGTTTTCTTTCAACAGTGAATACTGTAGTACGGCACAGTCCGAGGTTAGTTGAAGCCACAAACGCAGAACCTCGGATATGGAGGGCCAGCGCCCCAAAGTCCCGGGTTATTCAGGGGTCAACTGTATACTATATATTGTTATGTTATATTATTATGTTATGTTATATTACATTACATTATATTATATTACATCATACTATATTTTCCTTCAGTCTAATACCTACAGATTAGGTAGGAATGAAAGACAAAGATAGAAGAAGGCAAAGAAACAGAAGCAAGCTGACGTGACCTCAAGCTGTAACACAGTAGTCCCAGATCTGAGATCAGGCCTGGGTCTCACCTCACACAGCGTGTGATCTCGGAGGCGTCGTTTAACCCTCCGGGTCCCTGTGTCTTCATCTCTACCCTGGACATGACACACTTCTCTCTCGAACGCTGTCAAGAGTCAACACAAGAACAGAGGGAGGGGGCTTCCCTGGTGGCTCGGTGGTTGAGAGTCCACCTGCCGATGCAGGGGACACGGGTTCGTGCCCCGGCCCGGGAGGATCCCACGTGCCGCGGAGCGGCTGGGCCCGTGAGCCATGGCCGCTGAGCCTGCGCGTCCGGAGCCTGTGCTCCGCAACGGGAGAGGCCGCAACAGTGAGAGGCCCGCTTGTAAAGCAATTAGGAGGCCCCGTACCCAAAAAAAAAAAAAAAAAAAAAGAACAGAGGGAGGACCATCCCGGCCTTGATGGGCTGTGCGGATCCACTGGCCTGGGGCCTGGGACTGGGGGTGCAGCAGAGCAGGGTGGCCAGGTGGGTGGCATTAGTCACCACGAGGGCAAAAGGGCCGCTCAGAGGTGACCACAGGGCAGGGGGCTTGTCCCAGCCTGAGGGTCAGAGGAGAAGGTAGGTCACGGCCTGTGCAAAGGCCGACATGGGGGTTGAGAGGACCTCATTTGGCTGGAGGGTGCGATGTGCCGGAGGATGTGCCGATGTGGGTGTCCTGGGCCAGGGAGAGCTGGACCAGGCAGGGTCTCAGGCGGCTGAGGCTGGGGTCTGTCTCCAGGGCACAGGAAGCCAGGAGAAGGAGTCAATCAAAGGATGAGGGCGGGCAGGAATGGCTGAGGGTGCAACTTGCTTTTACATTTTAGAACACCCTGTGTTTTCCCAAACTCTTTCCATTTCCCTTGCGAAGGGAGGAGCTTAGTTCTGGAGTCTGGAAAACAAAACCAAGAGGGGACTGGATAACCTAGGAGGATAATGAGACACCCGTTCATATTTCAAAGACCTTTGCTGTCACATTTGCTTTTGTGGTGAACTGTCTCCTCTGTTACTCATCCTGCATCCCTCCAAGGCCTCCCTGCTGGCCCCGGAAAGTCCAGGGATGCTTACTGTGTGTACCCAGAACTTAGGCCCAGTGACCATTACGTGGTGACTAAACCATCATCTTTAAAGGACCTGCCGTCTGCCAAGCCCCGTGCTAGGAGCTTACACGGGCGTGGCTTTCCCATATCACAGCTTAGGTCTGAATTCCAGGTCCATCGTGTCAAGAGGGATGCAATATGGGGCAGCTTGGGTCTTCTCAACTCTAAAACGGGGTATGGGTAGTGTGGGGTTGTTGTGAGGACAGGGACATTTCTTAGCTCAGGTCTGGCTACTAGGTAAGCATCAGTACCTAGCACATGTTGAGGTATTAACTAGGACTCGTTCACACATTTGTTGGTTCTTTTAACAAATATTGTCTCAAGCATGTGTGATGTGAGAGGCATGACGGGCTGTCCTAGAACTTGGGGGCACAATGGTGAACCCAACGGGCTCTGGTCCCTACCCTCATGGAGTCTACGATCAAGTGACAGTGTAACAGGGGCCGGCGAATGTTTTTGGTTTTGGGGGGCCAAGAGCAAAATCAAGTTATAACCACATCACTACGACTTGAAGGGCACAGCAGCAGTGCGGAATGAAGAGGGCCTCACAGACGTCTCTGTCCTAGCTACTGAACTTGGCTGTTTCAGTGTGAAAGCAGCTGCACAGTAAGTACACAAATGGTTGTGGCTGTGTTCCAATAAAACTTTATTGAAAAAAACCCAAAACAGGTGATGGGGTTTCCTTGGTGGCGCAGTGGTTGAGAATCCGCCTGCCAATGTGGGGGACACAGATTCGAGCCCTGGTCCGGGAAGATCCCACATGCCGCAGAGCAACTAAGCCCGTGCGCCACAACTACTGAGCCTATGCTCTAGAGCCCACGAGGCACAACTAATGAGCCCGTGTGCCACAACTACTGAAGCCTGAGCACCTAGAGCCCATGCTCTGCAACAAGAGAAGCCACCACAATGAGAAGCCTGCACACCGCAATGAAGAGTAGCCCCCGCTCGCTGCAACTAGAGAAAGCCCGCGTGCAGCAACAAAGATCCAACGCAGCCAAAAAAAAAAAAAAACAACACAACAGGGGAGGGCTGGATTTGCTCTGTGGGCTGCAATCTGCTGACCCCTTGGTAGAGAACATCCAAGAACAAAGATGTGGGAGCCAGTCTGCCTGTGGCTGAATCTCAGCTCTCCCACTTCCTAGCTGGTTGATCTTGAGCAACTTACTTATCCTCTCTGTTCTCAGTTTCTTCATCTGTAAAATGGGGGGTGACAATTGTACCTACCTCTGAGGTTTGTTTATCAGGATTACATAAAATAATGTATGTAAAGTGCTTAGTACAGCATTTGAAATGTGGTGCCTCCCATTACAAATGCTAGCTAGTAATTTTTATATAAGTGAGGAAGGTAGGCATTAATCAATTACGATCATGTAATGAGTAAAATTACAACTGTTGTAAGTGTTGCTTGACCAGGTCCTGGGGGACTTTGGCTAATTGGGGTCAGTTGCTGAGCTGTGCCCTGAGAAATTTCCCCTACTCACCTGGGTAGAACACTTACTGCGGAAATGCCATTTAAATGATTTTTATTTATTTATTTATTTATTTATTTTTGCTGTGTTGGGTCTTAGTTTCTGTGCAAGGGCTTTCTCCAGTTGCGGGAAGCGGGGGCCCCTCTTCATCGCGGTGCGCGGGCCTCTCACTGTTGCGGCCTCTCTTGTTGCGGAGCACAAGCTCCAGACGCGCAGGCTCAGTAGTTGTGGCTCACAGGCCCAGTTGCTCCGCGACATGTGGGATCTTCCCAGACCAGGGCTCGAACCCGTTTCCCCTGCATTGGCAGACAGATTCTCAACCACTGCGCCACCAGGGAAGCCCTAAATGATTTTTTAAAATCATTTCTTTGGTTTCTTTTACACATTGTGGTCATGCTACATTAAGATGTTTCTTTAAAAATTAAAAAAAAAAAAATAGCTCAGCCCATATAAGTGAGATCATGCAGTATTTCTCATTCTGTGTTTGGTTTATTTCACTTAGCATGATTTTCTCTAGGTCCATCCAAGTTGTCGCAACTGGCAAGATTTCCTTCTTTTTTAAGGCTGAATAATATTCCATTGTATACGTGTACCACATTTTCTTTATCCGCTCATCTGTTGATGGACATTTGGATTGTTTCCATACCTTGGCCATTAGAAATGATGCAGCAGTGAACATGGGAGGGCAGATGGCTTTTTGAGAGATTGATACCATTTCCTTTGGATATATACCCAGAAGTGGGATTGCTGGATAGGAAGGTAGTTCTATTTTTAATTTTTTGATGAACCTCCATACTGTTTTCTATAATGGCTGTACCCATTTACATTCCTACCAAAGGTGTACAAAGATTTCCTTTTCTCCACATCATCACCAACACATATTTTCTGATAACATTCTAACAGGTATGAGGTGATATCAATCCTCTGTGCTCTGCATATTCATCTCAACCCCTAGCAAACACTGATCTTTTTGTTGTTTCCATTGTTTTGCCTGTTTTAGAATGCCATATAGTTTTTTGTGGGTTTTTTTGGTCTTTGTTGCTGTGCGTGGGCTTCCTCTAGTTGCGGCGAGCAGGGGCTACTCTTTGTTGCTGTGCATGGGCTTCTCATTGCAGTGTCTTCCCTTGTTGCAGAGCACGGGCTTTAGGCACGTGGGCTTCAGTCGTTGTGGCACGCAGGCTCAGTAGTTGTGGCGCACGGGCTTAGTTGCTCCGCGGCATGTGGGGTCTTCCTAGACCAGGGCTCGAACTTGTGTCCCCTGCATTGGCAGGTGGATTCTTAACAACTGCGCCACCATGGAAGTCCATAGAATGCCATATAGTTAGAATTTGGATTTTGTCAAAAGCTTTTCCTGCCTCTGTTGGTATGACTCTCTTCTTTCTTAGGTCTGAGTTTCTGACTTATTTTCTTCTAAAGAACTTCTTTTAACATTTCTTACAAGGCAGATCTACTGATAACAAATTTCCTCAATTTTTGTTTGTCTGAGGAAGTCTTTATTTCTCCTTCACTTCTGAAGGATAATTTCTCATGGTAGGGAATTCTACTTGTTTTTTTATTCTCTCAAGACTTTAAGTATTTCACTCTACTCCTTTCTTGCTTGCATGGTTTCTTGAGAGGAAGTTGGATGTAATTTTTATCTCTGTTCCTCTGTAGGTAAAGCGTTAGGTAAGGTGGTTTTTTCCCTTTGTCTTCTTTCAGTATTTTTTCTTTATCTTTGATTTTCTGTGGTCTGAAGATGATATGCCTAGTTTTCTTTTTGGCATTTATCCTCTTTCTCAGACTTCCTGGATATGTGGTTTAGTGTCTGACAATAATTTGGGGGAAATTCTCAGTGATTATTGTTTCTAATATGTCCTCTCTTCCTTTCTCTTTCTTCTCTGCTATCCCCTTTACATGTATGTTACACATTTTGCAGTTGCCCTGCAGTCCTTGGATGTTCTATTCTGTTTTTTTTTCAGTCTTTGTTCTCCTTGCTTTTTAGTTTTTGAGGATTTTATTATATACCCTCTGGCTCAGGGATGATTTCCTCAGCCATATCCAGTCTACTGAAAAGCCCATCACTCTTCATTTCTGTTACAGGGCTTTTTTTTTCTTTTCTTTTCTTTTTAAAATCTCTAGCATTTCTTTCTGGTTCTTTCTTAGGATTTTCCTCTCTCTGCTGACATTGCCCATGTGTTCCTACATGCCATCTACCTCATCCATTGGAGCCCTTAGCAATTAACCCGTTTTTTTTTTGTTGTTTGTTTTTTGTTTTAAATCATAGTTGTTTTAAATTCCATGTCTGGTTCTGATGCTAGCTCTATCTTTTCAAATTATATTTTTTGCCCTTTGGTATGCCTTAATAGCTAGATATGATGTACCGGGTAAAACGAACTGCTGTAAATAGGGCTTTAGCAATGTAGTGGGAAGGAGTGGCGGGAGGGGAAGCCTTCTGTCATCTTACGATTATGTCTCAGTATCTTAGTAAGCCTGTGCCTTAGACTGTGAACTTCACAACAGTTTCTTGGTTTTTTCTCCCCCCTTACGTGAGATAGGAGGCTGGAACAGGCTGGATGGAGTTGGGTGTTTCCCTTCCCCAGATCAGTTAGGCTCTGGTTAACTAGTTTTTTCCTAAAGCCAGGACTTGTTAAGAACAGAATGCTCCGGTGTATTTCAAAAGGGTTCCCTTTTCCCTCCCCCTGGGGAAGCCAAGGAGATTTTTCTCTGATACTTACTGTGGGAATCTGGCTGTCCTCCTGGAGGCGGTGCCCCTGAGTTTCCTCCCCCTTAAGCCTCTACTCTCCGTGTTTGCCTGTCTGTCTCTCTAATCTTGGGGTAGAGTGTTGCCCTCTGTCCTCCCCTGTCTTCTGGATCCCAGAGTTGTTGATTTTTCAGTCTGTTCAAGCTTTTTACTTATCGTTAGGACAGGCTGGTGACTTCCAAGCTCACCCGCTAAAGCAGCCTGTGGCTGTTTTTTAAGCACACACATTTTCGTGACTGTGTAGCATTCTACCCAATAGGTGTAGCATAATTTATTTAATCAGTCTCCTATTTTAGAACAATTTTGGTTCTTTCCAACTTTTCACAATTACAACAATGTATGATTGGATATTCTTTTCTTTTTTTTAACATCTTTATTGGAGTATAATTGCTTTACAATGGTGTGTTAGTTTCTGCTGTATAACAAAGTGAATCAACTATACATATACGTATATCCCCATATCCCCTCCCTCTTGCATCTCCCTCCCACCATCCCTATCCCACCCCTCTAGGTGGTCACAAAGCACCAAGCTGATCTCCTTGTGCTATGCAGCTGCTTCCCACTAGCTATCTATTTTACATTTGGTAGTGTATATATGTCCATGCCACTCTCTCACTTCGTCCCAGCTTACCCTTCCCCCTCCCCATGTGATTGGACATTCTTATCAAATACATCTCAGTGCACATCTTCAATTATTTTCCAAGGAAGACTCTTCAGAAGAGTAATTAATCAAAGAGCATGCACATTTTAGAGAAACTGATAAATACTGCTTAATCATTTTCCAGAAAGTTCCTAACCCTTTTTTCTTGCAGCAGCAATGTGTGTAGGTGTCTCTTCCCTGACCCTGCTCCAATAATGGAAACATTATGTTTTATTTTTGTCAATTTGATAAGAGAAAATGATTTCTCCCTGTTTTAATATATGTCTCTTTGGTTATTACTGTCGCTTGATACTGTCTTAAATCCTCACTAAGCATTTGTATTTCTTTATATACTTGCTGTCAGTTCATGAGTTTTGCCAAAATTTTCTATTTGGATATTTATCTATTTTTCTTAGAGATATATAAACATTACATCATTAATTATGCTAGTCACCATTAACCATACATCAATGTAATTTTCCCCCAATTTGTGACTTTTCATCATACTTGTGGTGGTTTTTTTTGTTTGTTTTTTTTTTTGACTCCTGGAATTTTAGTTTCCATGATTTCTTCCATAGTTTCTTCCATTTCATTCCATATGATTTCTTCCATATTACACCTGGAAATAACTGCCCTGCCTGATATCAGGTAACAATTGACTTACATTTTCCTCTAGTTGTTTTACGTTTTCATTTCTGGATTTAATTCTTTCATTCATCTGAAATATAATTTAATATATAGCATATTTAACTTACTTTTCTTCCTGAAAAATTTACCAATCATCTGAGCACTATTTTATTGGATATTAATGTACTTTTTCCTCTACAAATTTAAAATTCTACTTTTATAATATGTTAAATTCTTTGAACAGTTAACATATTCCTGGGCATTATTTTGTTTAACATTAGATTGTTTGCTCACTCTTGTGCCAGTTCAGCATTTAAAAATAATCTTAACTTTATAGCATATTTTCATACCTAATAGGGACATTCCTTTTATATATATTGTATATATACATATATAATCTATCATTTTTATTTATTCTTTAATTTTGAAAAGGCAATACATACACTTAGTAAAAAAATTTAATATGACTGTGGTGTTTTTAAAAGTTCAATTTGTTGAATACAGATTCAGATTTGCAATGTGCAGGATGGGTAACAAATTGGATACATTTGGAGCTTGTTGATGGACTTCGGTTTGTCCAGCCTGACCTTCTTATGTTTGGAGCTGTGTCTTGGCCTCCTCGGGGCTTGTCTCTGTCTGGCTTCGGTACTTGGACTTCTAAACTTCCACCCTGAGTCCACTGGCTTTAGAGCAAACTTCTAAACTTCCACCCTGAGACCACTGGCTTTAGAGCAAACACACTGTCTTGGGCTCTTAGCTCCGCCCTCTGCTGGGGGCGGGTCTCACGCTCCCGACTTCTTCCTCTCCAAATTCTTCCCTGAGACCCACACTCATTAACCCAGGTGAAGCTCATCGAGGGCCCTGGCTGACCAGAAAGTTAAGATGGCTCACAAGTGTATTCCTAGATCTAGTCGATAGTGGTCATTGATCCCGTGATCCCGTGAAATCCTTAAGAAATGCAGTGGGGGCTCTTGGAAGATGCAGGCAGTGGGTGGGCAGGGGTGAGGTCAGGAGCCTACCTCTCCCAACCTTTGGGCACGCTGGAAGTGCTGGGGAGTTCAACCTCCCCGACCCCCAACCCAACACCCCTCAGCAGCTGTCCACTAATAACTGAGCAGAGGTGGTATATAAATACCCCAGCTCCCTACTCAGTAGGCAAAATAACTGAAGCATGTTCTGCCCTGTCTCCCAGAGTCCCCAGGGGGATTGGGTCCCATTGCCCACGGTGGTCACTCTTCTTAAAGCCCCTTTATTGGCATCCTTCCCTCTCCCATTCCCTTCCCCATTCTCTAGACCTGTTTCCACAGCAAATCGATCTAAGACAAATGGAAACCTGAGTGCTGGAGGATCTTGAGCAGGGGTCAGAAAACTATGGTCCATGGGCCAAACCTGGGCTGTTGCTTGTTTTTGTAAATAAAGTTTTATTGGAACACAGTCTTGACCATTTGTTCACTGTTGTCTATGGCTGCTTTTCACTACAAAGGCAGAGTGGAGTTGTTGGGTCAGAGACCAGACAGCCCATAAAGCTGAACATATTTACTATCTGACCTTTCAAAGAAGAGGTGTGCATATCTTTGGTCTCGAGGAGCAAAATGGCATGATCTGATTTACTTTATTAAATTTCACTCCCGCTGCTGTGTAGAGAATGGATTCTAGGTGGGAGCACTTCAGGACCAGTTAGAAGGTCACCACAGACATCTAGAAAAGATAGAAAGCGAACAGATTTGAGTTATATTTTGAAGTTAGAAACAGCAGAGCTTGATGGATTGGATTGGAGGAAAGGGAGTGATTAAGGGTGTGTTCTTGTGTACTTCTGGTTCTTCTAATGCTCCTTTGAGAAGTTAACTTTATCTTTTTTTTTTTTTTTGGCCGTGTCACGCGGCTTGTGGGGTCTTAGTTTCCCGACCAGGGATCGAACCTGGGCCCTGGCAGTGAAAGCACGGAGTCCTAACCACTGGACCGCCAGGGAATTCCCAGAAATTAACTTTATCTTCAATATCACTTCCTTCAGGAATCCTTCCGTGACTTTCCAGGGCGGCTGGGGGCCCCTCTGTGCTCCCACATTCCTTTTACTCTTCCTCTCATAATGTTCTGTTCTTCCTTTAATCTTGCCTTAGGTCACAGAGATAACACACGCAAAGCCCATATTTTTAACATAATTTGAGTCTGGACCCTGTTTTCATCACCGTCATCACACTGACTTATCAGTGTAACCCTCAGACCTCCCCTAGAGTAGCTGCTCAACAAACAGTAAGCAAGTGAATGGAGACCAAAAACTCTCTGATTTGGTCCAAATGGCTTCACTGCCTTCACTGCCTCGGCTTTCCTTACTCATCTTGCTTTCTCTAGCCTGGCCCCTCGTGTTTTATGGCTTAGACATGGGGCCATGGTGACGAAGAGGAGCTAACAGGTGCCACCGTAGCATCATCATTTAATGAGCACAGGTCTCCTGCAGCCATGTGACACAGCAACCAAGTGCTGGCTGTGCACGGACAGCAAATCATGGCTGATGGGGCATCGGCATTGCTTGGGGAGCTTGTGTGTGCAACGTGGTCTCATTCTCCCGAGACATTAAAGGAAATGGAGGGGAGTAGATAGGGAAACTGAGTGTTAAGCGGGGCCACTGCTCTGAGGTGGAGGAGGCCGGACCTCTCAATCACGTCTGCCATCTGCGATGCATCCTTGAATTTGTGAGACAGCCGCCCACTGCCTCTGCTGAGATTCCACTGTAAATGACTCAGGCACATGCTGACCAGATCTGAGAACATTATGCAAAGGCGGCCCAGAAACCAAGCAAGGGTGCTGGGATTCGTTAAAAAAAAAAAAAAAAAATCTGCTAGAGACGAGGGGGGAGATGCTAGAAGTGGGTCAGTGGATCTGAGCACCAGAGAGGCCCACCGATAATTTCCTCGCTTGGCCTCCCTGGGGGTCAGTGATGTTCCCCACGCCCTCCTTCCCCTCTCCCTTGCCTCTCTGCTCTCTTGCCATCTTTAAAAAACACACATAGGCAGAAATCAATCCATCAAATGTCATTACAGATTTATTAAGCCTGATGTAGAAAGACATTTAACAGTAACATCTTCAGAAAGCATAAAAAGAGCACTTCTATTCAGTCTTGTGCTTCGAAAATCTAAATATATTTTTATCATATAAATAATTCTTTTCATGTTTTAAGTGCATCTGTGATTCTTTATTTCTTCTTCACTCCTTTAATTTTCATTTTTCAATTGGCCAAAGCGGAAGTCGGTATTGACGGAAATGAAGCCATTTGCAAAGCTAATGGTGTTGAGAGGCCAGTCTATGCTATACTGTACCAGCTGGGTTTCCGAAAGGTGGTTCAATGTCTGCAGCATTAAAATGAGGGGCAGCTTCCAGCAAAATCATAATTGAACACACCCAGGTCCTTAATGTCGGCAGTTGGGTTACCTGATGCAAATTACGATAAGGTTTTAGATGGGAACAGTCTATTTCCAATAACTGCTGAGTGGGGAAGAAAAAAGACTTTTTTTTTGTCACAAAGGAAAGAGTTATCATGTTTAAGGATGTAAATAATACACTTACAGAAACCTTTTTGATGGAAATGAGGGGCTCTGTATAACCTTGGCGAGGGTATTATTATTTTTTCATAATAGCTAAAAGAAGTACCTATTATTTAGGGCTTTAATTACAGTTCTCAAAGTGGAATGATTTTTCCTTTAAAAAAATTTCTTTAGAGGTAAAAAATAATGGCTTCTATGATATAATTTAAGGGTTTTCTTCACCTCCACCATCAGAATTTATTTCTAGTGGTAAAATTGTATTAAAAAAAAAAAACCCTCTCCTTCTAGAGATAATTTCAATGCTGCAGCATCACACACACATACACCTCGAGTGCGCCCAAAGTCATTTTTTAATTCAGCCAGGGGCTGCTCCAAATGTTTATTTTGACCTGATTTAAGTTATATGGGATATAAAGACAAGATTATTTAGAATTAGGAGGGATGACAGGAGGATGGCACTGGGGCACAAAAGCAGTAGCACCTTTTCTGAAAATCCCTGCGTTTTTTTTTCAAGCTGGAAAGCCATCATTTCCAGTGGGATTATTTGTCTTTGGGCAATGATGATGCAGCCAAGCCTTTGGAAATTTGCAAGTAGCGGCTGCATTGAGCACTAGCATTCAGGATGGTCAGGGGCAAAGGAAAGTGTGGCCACAGCCAAGGGAAGAATTTTCCAGATCCAGAGATGTGGGCATGGATGGCTCTCTGTGATGAATCTGTTTGGCCACAGGGTGGTATAATTTTCCTAGCAGAAAAGTTTTCTTTTTTTTTTTCATTGCAAGGACAATTTATACTCATCAAAAACAAGTGAAACATGGTTTTGATTAAAACAGCCTGTTGGCTCAATAATTTCTGTAATTTTAAAAACATCCTTAATGCAGAAGAAGAGCATGCCAATCTCAGGAATGGCCTAGGGCCCCATTACAACAGCAACCGAATAAATAAGGAAGAGAATCGCGAGGTCATAAAAACAAAATTAAGCTAATGTTTCAAAATTTGACAGTTACGAATTCTTCCTCTAAGAAGATATTAAAAAAAATGTTCAGGCACTATTAGATAAAATACAAAGAGGATAATTCTACATGGATGAGTTTGCAGTTTTCCCAAGGGGTAAAGCATGCCTTTAAAGGAAAACCCTGAATTAGGATGTTGGTTCCTCCCTAGATCCAGCAATCGGATAGGACGCATGCAGACAGACAAACTTGGTTCTTATAATTTCTTTGTAAACTTAGATCTAATTCTTTCGTAAGCTATTGAAAGAGAATGATCAGGAAAGAAATTACAAGCTTTTTTTTTTTTTTTTTCTCTATACAAAAGAATCCCCATTGTGGGCCAGTTTGGTAGGAAACAGAAACAAGCAAATATAACAAAATCTGTGTTCATACATGGCGATATAGTTTGTATATACAAATATGTACAGTATAAAAATGTACGGAAGGCTGTCGTTCCCAGCCATCCAAGCTGCATTGTACACAAGGAACACAGCCTGGGTTTTCTTCCTAGTATACAGGCAAACGTAGTATATACAGCATGCAGGTTATAGAAAATTAGTGCGCTTGCATGGAAACATTCTACAGGTATGCTTGCAGTCATTTTTTCTTTGAAAATGACTGGTCTGCTTTCCTAATATAAAAATGTGTTTGCCTTTTCTTGCTGGCAAATAAGCACTTTGCTTTGGAGCAAGGATGAATGGAATTCTCCTAACTCACTATGCCCTACTTTCCCCACTGCCATTTCTAAAAGAAAAAAACAAAGTCTAGAATTAACACGAAGGGGACAAATATATAACAGAAAAATGGTCGATGCCAATTTCTTAAAAACCTACAAGTGCTCTGCAGAGTAAGAACTGGTTGACCAGTAAGAAGGCTGCATATGATCAACTACTGTCTTGATTTTAAAAGGGTTTGGAAGTTTCTGATTCACGCTGACAGTGCCTGGCTGTTAGGAATCAAAGTCAGAAGGGATTAGAAAGATACCAGCATATCAGAGACCAAAAAGTAGATTGTATCCCGAGATTTTATGACATTTAAGAACCCTGAGCCAAACAAGAATTGTTTTGTACGTCAGCTTTTTTTGACTTGCATTGCATGTTCTAGCATCTGATGTGTTATAAGCCAAAACATTGTATTGCAAAACTGGAATGTTTCTGTAGCGTTTATCTCCCTGCAGGACAGGAACAGTTTTTATATCTTCTCCACAGATTGGTTGAGCTTTGTGTATTTAAAAAATATACATACACATTTATAATTCCTGAATGTTATCTGGGTCATTTAGAAAGTGAAAACATTATTGTACAAAGTCTTCATATTTGAGATATAATCGTATGATTGTTCAAGTTCTGTAAATATATGCCTTTGCCTGGGGACGGAGATCCAAACGTAGGTTTCACATTCAAGATAATTCAGTAAACACATTGAAATTCATTTTCTGGAGGGGTTGAAGGGAGTGGTAGGGTTTTTTATTTAAAAAAAAAACTTTTTTTTAAGTAATGCATTTGTTAGAATTTTTCAACTTCTCCTGGGGGTTCTCACAAAAGATTTATTATTTGTACTTCCAAAAGCAGTCTTAAGCAAATAAACATTGTACAAAGGGCTGCATTTAATCTGTCTTTTTTCAAGCAGATCGTTTTTTAAAAGGCCTTAATGATAATCATATGGCTATTGGTAAAATCATTTGTACGCGGAGAGGTGTCAGATCAGGGTGCCATTACTTGGAAGAGCCATTTTACTTGGAATATATTTTTCCAACGGAAATGGACAGAGTTCTGTTGCAGAAATAACGTTCCACCCGGTACTAGCATTTTAAAACAGTCCTATTCTAATCCATAAAACATTTCTAGTTTTCCCTGAAGCTTTGGGCTGCCTTGCGCATGAATAATTTTTGGAGAAACACCCACGCCCGTTAGCCCATTGTTCGTAACTATTGGAAGAAGATTAACTAGAGCCTGGAAATTGTATATCTGCCTCTGCCTGTGAATCTGTGACAGGAAACCAAAGGAGATAAGTGGCTCTTACTTTGGATGAAGAGGTAAAATTCCCCTGTAGAAATTCTAAAGATGATTCACAAGTTTCAAAATGTTTAATGCTTCCCTACAATGGAAACATGTCTCTCTGTCTGGGGGGATGGAAATTTGTATCTCTTTCTCCTGCTCAGTCTTTGCCTAAACGTATTTCATGGATATTTTGAGAAAGTGCCACATATAGGAAAGGAGAAAATGAAATTAGCATTTTAACATCTCACAGGGGAAAAAAATAAACCAAAAGTTCGGTTGTGATTTTTTTTTTTTTTTGCCTAATGCATGTTCAAAATAGATACCACTTTTACTGCTCTTTAAAACTACATATGTATATTTGTATGTTTTAAAGCCTTTAATATATTTCCTTATTATTATTATTATTATTTCAGCATTCATCAACACTTCTATTTTTGTTGCAGAGAATAGAAGATAATGTGAAAATGACATTTTTAATGTTTTTTTTTTTTTTTAAACAAAAACATTTAACAAGCTTGAAAAATAAAACCCGATGAAAAAGATTTGAACACAGTCAAATAACCTGGGAAGTGACAGGTGGGAAAGAAACAGAATGCAAGCACCTTTTAAGGCCTTGTAATCTTTGGATTTACTGTGAAAAGTTTCAGAAAATCGTAGACTCTTACTGTGGCACTGTCCATAGACCCTGGGAAATAACAGTGAAATTCACATATATACACGGATACACACACACACACACACACACACGCGCACACACACCTCCTCACTGCTTAGCCAGAATTACATAAATGCTTTCCCCAAATGTCATTTCATTTGTTTGTTTTCTGCATTTCAACTAAATTCAGTGGCTTGTGTCTGTGATATTAATTATGAAAGACCCCAACAACTGAGCAGGCACATTTTTGGGGGGTGAGATTTAAGAAATCTATTTGTGACCTTAAATTCTGTGGGGACCGTCTGGGCTAACCAATGTATTCTATGATTATAGTCTGCTTTTAGGTCTTGACCTATTTTTTTTTTTTTTTTTTTTTTTTTTTGGTACGCAGGCCTCTCACTGTTGTGGCCTCTCCCGTTGCGGAGCACAGGCTCCGGAAGCGCAGGCTCAGCGGCCATGGCTCACGGGCCCAGCCGCTCCGTGGCATGTGGGATCCTCCCGGACTGGGGCACGAACCCGTGTCCCCTGCATCGGCAGGCGGACTCTCAACCACTGAGCCACCAGGGAAGCCCTTGACCTATTTTTAAGCTATTTCCTCTCTGTATACTTTTCAGAAGGCGGATTCCCTATTCTGAAATATTATTTTGAAAAACAGGAATAAAATGCAAATAACATGAGGGGAGTTGGACCCTATGTCAGCTCCTCGCCCAGGTGTCTGGTATCAGCTACCTTTAGGAGCTGCCATAAACATTGGAGGACCTGAATGTTGTGTGAATTGTTCACCTCATATCCCATAGCATCTAGAACAGTGTCATGCATACGGTAGATGCCCGCTAATATTTGTTGAGTAAATTTCCTGAATAGATTGCATTTCCTCTTCTGCCTTGTGCCCCAGTGCTTTGTTACATGCTGTACATTTGGTGAATTTGCTGAACTACAAAATGGGGCCAAATGCATAAATCTTAAGTATTCATATACAAGTTTCTCAGTGGACATTTCGGTTTGCAGCTTGTTGGTGGTCTTAGTTAGAAGGAGGGAAGGGAAAGAAAGGCAATCTCTCACCGTCACTGATACCAAGGGTTGGTGGCAGAATGGAGATCCTTGAGTGTAATTTGCATGATTTTTGCATGTTGTCTTCCTGTCCATCTAAAATTTCAATTTATCAGAACTCTGTTTATTCAGAGAGAGGAAGAGAATTGTATGAAAGCAGATAAAAACATTCTCCTGAGTTCATGTTAGTTTTTCCCTCCAGAAAGAAGTTTCTAGAAGCCTCACAGGACTTGCCAAAGGAAGGCAGGCCTGACCTCTAGGAATATACTGAGCGCTGTGTGTATCTCACAGAGGGAGCCCAGATCTTGTTTCCTAAGGAGAACACTGGCAGCTGTCCCTCAGCAGCGACATTTTTGGTTACCAAGCAACGGATTCATGAGTCTTACCAAATTTATCAATATTTTTGTCTCTTGCCTCCCACCCCGCCCCTCCATAGAAATTGTGCTAACAAAACCATATAGATTATATGTTGAAGCAGATGATTTATTTTTACTTTCTTAGAAGGGAGACAATTTCCATGGAGTTGAGAATCGCATTGTTTCCCCCCAGTTGGAGCAAGAGCTCAAGAATCTGCTTTGGGATGGTTTTGACAGAATCTGAATTATGTAACTTTATCTAATAACCCTGGGTTGGAGCAGGCAAGTTTTAAGAGCTTCAAGAACCCCAATGCTAATGCATTGATTTTCCTTTAATAGAATTTCGCTGTCGAAGGACAGTGCTCAGTAGAATCCACCCTTCAATCTTAACCCATCCGAAGACTGTTCCTTTCCAGTTGAGCGCCATTCATTTCTGGTTGAATAGGTTAAGTAAAGACAGACCTCGCTGTTCTCAATTCACTTTATGATCCTCCCATCATAAAAAATAATATCAGCACCTTGCTTTTCATGTCAGAACTACATTCGAGCTGCTATTCCCTATGCCCATGAGTAAATCCCATAAAAGCCGCCCCGTTGTACTGTTGCTGTTTTTCCTTGTGGGTGATTGATTGATGGATGAGTGCTGACACTTCAATGAAGCTATTTCGACTGCCATCTCAATCCGATGATGTGAGGGGTATATTTTCTGTCCATGCCTCATTACTTCAGAATGACATTCCTGGAACTTCATTTACTTTTTCCCTCCTTCCCCGAAGCGCCATATTTTTTCCCATCTAGGTTATGCATGCCATAAAAAAAGCAATTTGCTATTATATGTGGCATAAGGGCAACACTTTCTCTAGGAGGTAAACAAGAATTTATTTTTTTTAATCCCAATGTTGAATTTAAGGATCATGTCAAAATTCCCAAAACAATTCCAACAGGCAGGCTCCATGAGAAATGGTGCAGAGGATATATTTGGAAATATTTGACTTCATTCTTCTGGTGTTAAGATTTTTGACAGTGATAAGCTTGGTAATTAAAGCAACAACAAAAAATAGTTATTTTGTTTTAGAATCATCTAGTTCCTAGTGTTGTGCCTAGAATAGTTGAAATATTTCACCTATAGCTGAGTAGCAGTTTACAACACAGTCCACAATTATTTGTCCTTTGAGAATGAGGATATTCATTGTTTAAATGCAATGATGGATTTATCTATTATAGGTTGCTTTCAGTTGTATCGAAAATGCTCAACTAGAGTAAACAGATCTACCCCTGCATTTCCAAACTGTGCACTAGGGATGCAAGGGTTTTAATATTAAAGCATGCTCTTAGCTTTTCCAAGTTGACTTAGGACCTGATTTTAATCTGTGTAATACAGTATTCCCGTTAATAATAACGTATAATTAAGATATCCGTTAAAAACCCATAACGTTAATTTAATGGAGAAAATCTAATACAGTTGTATTGGAATTTTTACGTTAAATTAACTTTAACGGGCTTTTAATGGATGTCTTAATTAGATCTCATTATTAACGGGAATATTCCACAAATTAAAATTGGGCCCTCAAAGTGTTAATGAAAAAAGTTGCAGGAACACATTTAAAATGGACACCCTATTTCATGCTTTCTGTTACTTCTACAGCTAAGCTGTGTTTCACAGCCTATAAACAATAGGTCCTGCAGAAAGAAATTACCAGAAAAGGCTGCTGCTGAACTTTCTGCCCTGCAATGCTCTCATCTTCTTGCTTTCTGACTCTACATCTCACCAATTTCCTCAATTCTGCCAATGTGCAGGTCTCATGTGACAGTGGTGCATGCTGAAAACTACATATTTTTTAGCCAATGAAGATAATGACGATAATAAAGATGCCCACCGCTGCATGGGAAAAAGTCATTGGCAACAACATGGTTAAGCCTGGCTATTTGAACAACTTTCCCAGAAGATGAACATTGTTCAGAGGTTTTCTTGGCTCAAACTCTGGTTTAACTTAATAACTCTCCCAGTTTGCAGTGATTAATGGCTCCCAAGTGCAGGGGCAGGACTGGACAATCCAGGTGCAACCATAATTGTTGCACTGAACAGAAACATTTCCTTTAGACAAATGTTCCCAGAGGGGTTATAAATAGGAAATGGACATTACCATGGAAAGTAAGCTTCCAAGCCTCTACACCTAGTGCAGCCCACTTGGACATTAAACTAT
>NW_006785484.1:867917-872220 GCF_000442215.2 Lipotes vexillifer | reverse complement strand
CCCCCCCCCCCCCCCGGGCCCCCCCCCCCCCAGCTCTTTCCTGTCAAGTGTTACAAACTGACAAAATAAGTACATCAATGTTCTCAGTCATTACTTTTCTTCCGTGGCACTTCGTTTTCTCGTGACAGTGGAAAGGGGGCCGTAGAGACGAGAGCCCCGTTGCAGTTTATTAATGAAAATCTAATGTCCATAAGCAGAGAAGTGGAAATCAATACTTCATTACCAAATTGTTAGTGAGGATTAAGAGAAATGGCTGGGGGGATTTCTTTTCTTTTCTTTTCTTTTTTTTTTTTTAGCAGTCTTCTTAGAGCAGGGTGTCAGGAGGAGTCAATGACAGGAGCAGGGTGGTGCACCAAGGAAGGGCTCAGTGTGGGGGAACCAGGCTGGAAAGTTGAAACTAAGGCATTTGTCCTGTAATGGGAATCAAAACAACAGAAAAAAATGCATTATTTTCTGAGGAGTAGCTCAGGTGGTTATTTCCCCCAGGGAGTCAAATTGCTCACCTATTTCATTGGTGTTAATGTTCTGCATAGGGTCTTAATTAAAGGGTATGATATAATCAGTTGATAGGACATAGAAAGGAAGGGCTAATTTAGGAAAAAAGTCTTTAAAATATAATGTATGGGGCTTCCCTGGTGGCACAGCGGTTAAGAATCTGCCTGCCGATGCAGGGGACACGGGTTCGATCCCTGGTACGGGAAGATCCCACGTGCCGCGGAGCAACTAAGCCCGTGCGCCACAACTACTGAGCCTGTGCTCTAGAGCCCATGAGCCACAACTACTGAAGGCCGCATGCCTAGAGCCCGTGCTCCGCAACAAGAGAAGCCACCGCAATGAGAAGCCCACGCACCGCAACGAAGAGTAGCCCCCGCTCGCCACAACTAGAGAAAGCCCGTGCACAGCAACAGAGACCCAACGCGGCCAAAAATTAAAAAAATAAATAAACTAAAAATATATATAATGTATGGAAGAGATATTTGAACACCCATATTCATAGCAGCGTTATTAACAATAGCCAAAAGGTGGAAGCAACCCAAATGTCCATCTGTGGATGAATGGATAAACAGAATGTGGTACATCCACATCCACTCTCGTACATTCTACAATATGGATGCCTCTTGAAGACATTATGCTAAGTGATAATAAGCCAGTCATAAAATGATAAATAACTTCACTTACATGAGCTACCTAGAGTAGTCAAGCTCATAGAAACATAAAGCAGAATCGTGGTTGCCAGGGGCAAACTTTGCAAGATGAAAAAGTCCTGGAGATGGATGGTGGTGATGTTTGAACAACAATGCGAATGGAATGTACTTAATGCCACTAAACTGTACACTTAAAAATGGTTAATGGATATATTATTATAAAAAGGGATGGAACCAAATAAATCATAAACCGTAAAAAATGGTTAAGATGGTAAATTTTATGTTATGTGTATTTTACCATAATTAAAAGTAAAATATGTATATATATATATATATATATATGATTTTTCTATTGTGAAGCATTTAAAAAAATTAACCCATGGCCCCACCATCAGGAGAAAGCTCCTATTTACATTCTGTAGTGCTACCTTCTAGTATTTTCTTTCCCACCATTTTGTTAGGTTTACATAGCTGTAAGTGCCCACTGTGTAATGTTGTTCTCTGTATTCTTTCACTTGGAAATCTCATTGTAAACAGTGGGATGTGTTCTGTCACTTACATTATCAGGGTTTACTAAACCATTCTAGTGATGTTGGACATTTGATTTCTTTTCTTTTCTTTTCTTTTTTTTTTTTTAGCAGTCTTCTTAGAGCAGGGTGTCAGGAGGAGTCAATGACAGGAGCAGGGTGGTGCACCAAGGAAGGGCTCAGTGTGGGGGAACCAGGCTGGAAAGTTGAAACTAAGGCATTTGTCCTGTAATGGGAATCAAAACAACAGAAAAAAATGCATTATTTTCTGAGGAGTAGCTCAGGTGGTTATTTCCCCCAGGGAGTCAAATTGCTCACCTATTTCATTGGTGTTAATGTTCTGCATAGGGTCTTAATTAAAGGGTATGATATAATCAGTTGATAGGACATAGAAAGGAAGGGCTAATTTAGGAAAAAAGTCTTTAAAATATAATGTATGGGGCTTCCCTGGTGGCACAGCGGTTAAGAATCTGCCTGCCGATGCAGGGGACACGGGTTCGATCCCTGGTACGGGAAGATCCCACGTGCCGCGGAGCAACTAAGCCCGTGCGCCACAACTACTGAGCCTGTGCTCTAGAGCCCATGAGCCACAACTACTGAAGGCCGCATGCCTAGAGCCCGTGCTCCGCAACAAGAGAAGCCACCGCAATGAGAAGCCCACGCACCGCAACGAAGAGTAGCCCCCGCTCGCCACAACTAGAGAAAGCCCGTGCACAGCAACAGAGACCCAACGCGGCCAAAAATTAAAAAAATAAATAAACTAAAAATATATATAATGTATGGAAGAGATATTTGAACACCCATATTCATAGCAGCGTTATTAACAATAGCCAAAAGGTGGAAGCAACCCAAATGTCCATCTGTGGATGAATGGATAAACAGAATGTGGTACATCCACATCCACTCTCGTACATTCTACAATATGGATGCCTCTTGAAGACATTATGCTAAGTGATAATAAGCCAGTCATAAAATGATAAATAACTTCACTTACATGAGCTACCTAGAGTAGTCAAGCTCATAGAAACATAAAGCAGAATCGTGGTTGCCAGGGGCAAACTTTGCAAGATGAAAAAGTCCTGGAGATGGATGGTGGTGATGTTTGAACAACAATGCGAATGGAATGTACTTAATGCCACTAAACTGTACACTTAAAAATGGTTAATGGATATATTATTATAAAAAGGGATGGAACCAAATAAATCATAAACCGTAAAAAATGGTTAAGATGGTAAATTTTATGTTATGTGTATTTTACCATAATTAAAAGTAAAATATGTATATATATATATATATATATATGATTTTTCTATTGTGAAGCATTTAAAAAAATTAACCCATGGCCCCACCATCAGGAGAAAGCTCCTATTTACATTCTGTAGTGCTACCTTCTAGTATTTTCTTTCCCACCATTTTGTTAGGTTTACATAGCTGTAAGTGCCCACTGTGTAATGTTGTTCTCTGTATTCTTTCACTTGGAAATCTCATTGTAAACAGTGGGATGTGTTCTGTCACTTACATTATCAGGGTTTACTAAACCATTCTAGTGATGTTGGACATTTAATTTGCTTACAATTTTATTCAATAATATACAACACTGTGATGAACATCTTTGTATTTAAAGCCTTTCAGTATGTTGGGATATTTTAATAGGCTTAAATTTCGGAGTCAAAAGATAGCAACATTTTTGTGGTGGGCAAATGCTTAAAACTACCTAATGGGGTGAATTTTTTTCAAATATGTGCTATTTGTTTGTTTGTTTGTTTTGGCCATGCTGCATAGCATGCGGGATCTTAGTTCCCCAACCAGGGATTGAACCCGTGCCCGCTGCAGTGGAAGCATAGAGTCCTAACCACTGGACCACCAGGGAATTCCCAGATATGTGCCATTTGGATTACTGTAGGAATGCATATGATTTCCATCAGTCCAATCTGGGTGGCAGTCCTTGTTTACACATTATTTAGTGGTAGTGCTCATTTTAATGAGAAAAAACCACTTTGGACCTATATTTAATTTGTCTTTTGGAAAAGGAAGATTTCCAAGTTTCTAGTAGAAGAACAAAGACAAGTTGAAAATTGTGTGACATTTGATGTGTGCAGAGAAATTACGTGCAAAATAATCATAACAGACATTATAAAGGATACCTTGGTAAGTATGACTGCAATACTAGCAAGCAGTTATTATACGCCTACCACATGCCAGGTGCTTTACATCCATTACCATTAACCCTTCAAACAACTTCGTTTTAAAAATGAGAGAGAAAAAGGCTCAAAGAGGTTAGTGACTTGTGCAAAGTCCCACAGCTAATAAAAAGCAGTGGATGGCTTTAAATTGAGGCTTTCCCACTCAGAAGCTTCCATGCTCACTCAGGCACCACCGTCAGGGGAAGGAACCATTTCCCTTTGTCACTGAGTTTGTATTTCAGATACGAAGGGCCCCAGCAGTCTTTGCTCTGACTTGGCTGGAACCTCCTACCCTGCCCCCTGGCAGGTCTGGAAACTTGAAGGAGGATGGTCACATGGTCACTTGATGGAGGAAGAGAAACAGGTTAAAGAAAAATAAAGTAGAGGCTAGAAATTGCAACAGCACAAGGAGAAGGTAGGGGGATGGAGAGAGGGCAAGAGAGGGAAG
>NW_006785484.1:841710-867890 GCF_000442215.2 Lipotes vexillifer | reverse complement strand
GGAAAGAGAGGAAAGAAAAAGAATGACAAAGCCGGTCTTCCCTAAAGAGTGAATGTGCCTTACACTGTAAGTCAGGACGATGTCCTGGTGGGGGGCAGTTTCACACACAGTCTATTCATGGCCCTCATTTTCTCCTTCTTGACCTTGATATTAATGTGATACCAGTTTTAGAGAACCTTATTTCATCTATCACTTCCTTGAACCTGCTTCAGATTTGATCAACACCCAAACTTCTCTGGCTGGGTTTCTCTTAGGTCAAAATTTGTTCTGGGAAGGGGATCAGGGAGAAAGGAAAAAATAATTTTATTATAGTCCCCTTTTGGAAATTCACAGTACATATTAGTTAGCGTATTAAAGGCTCTGAGAAGGCCTGCAATTAAAACCCAACCCAATCCAACACAATATACCTTTCTTTAACCCAGAGTTTCCCAAATTCATTTGATAACCCTTCTCTTCCCTACAGAACACTCACAGGTATACTTGAGTGTCATTTTCTGGAAAACACTTTCATGACAGGCTCTTGTGCAGAAACAAATGAAGTTGCTTAGTTCCTGAGATCTCAGTCCTGACCTCATTATTGACTTTCTGTAATTCTTCTCTCAGGTTACTTGGCTTTTGGGGGTCTCAGCATGAAAGGATCCTGCTGTCTTGATAACTTGACATTTTATTGCGTGTTTAGTCTATACTGCCCTTTCGAGATCCGTGCCTTACCTCACGTCAACTTCACAATGCTGTAATACGGGAGGTACTGGCGTCTACCCTTTCCAGCCTAGGAAATGGGGATTTAGAGAGGTGAAGCCACTGACCTGCAGCCGCCTGGCTGCTAATAGGAGAAATGGTATCCAGATTCAGGTTTTTCTGGTCTCTTAAGCCCTGCTTCTCATATTGTCTGGGATCGCTTGGTAATGTCTTAAAATGTGAAACACTAGCATTATTAATAATTTAGAGGCATTTTCCCAAGAGCATCTGTACAGTTACTCAGTTAAATTCCAGATACGAGTGTCTTCTGTTAAAACCCGGCTATGATGCTATTTCTTTCTGAGCGATCTCATATCCCACCATGATTGATCGAAGTGGTGGATTCTTCCGGAAGGGCAGTGTTTCTGTACTAGAAGAGAATGGTAAAGAGGAGACCTGGATCTTGGGCCACTTTGGGACAATATACCCTTAAAAAAATTATTTCTTATCTTAAAAGAAGAGGAGAAATTTCTTTTCCTCTAGGTCTAAAGATGAGACCTGGCAGAAAATTAAAACTAGAAAATGAAGGGAAGGGGGAAGAGAATGGATGCTATTACTTTTTACTGTTCAGAAAAAATTGTGTAGAACGATTTAAGAAAAAAAAAAGCAAATACTCTTGGTTGCCTTTCAAATGGTAGTTGAGGCCAAGCTCTGCTGCTTCATGAGTTTTCCCCCCTAATATGTTGAGTTAATACTATAAAAATAAACCAGAAATAAATAAAAAATTTAATTACGTATCGAAAAAGTCATTGGCAGTGTTCGTTAAGTAGAGTTTGTGAGGGAGAGCCGGGCAAAAAGATGCAATTATTTTTGTATTAATTACAGTCAGCAACAGATGCGTAGAATTCTATATACTGTATTTTAATTTGGTCACACTGGGATCCTTTATCCCTCGGGCAAGTCATTCTGGTTGGCTCTTCTTTTTCTCTGTGCCCTTGCACCATCCCGCCTGCCTTCTTTTTTCTCCACTCTGTACTGTTCTTCTCAGAGCTGCATTATCATCCCCAGAGGGTGTTTTGGGTTTGCTACCATGATGGAGGCACTGCTAGCCTTTCATGGTTAGGGGACAGGAATGTTAGGCATCTTGCAGTGTGTGCAAGGTCTCTCTGTAGGCTGGGATTTTTGAATGTCTCTCTGTAAGTTGGGATTTCTTATCCTTGGCACTATTGATATTTTGGGCCAGATCATTCTCTCTTTTGGGGGGCTGTCCTGTGCATTGTAGGATTTTTAGCAGCATCATTGGCCTCTGCCCACCAGATTTCAGTAGCAGTCCCCTTACCTTCGAGTTGTGACAACCAAAAATATCTCTAGCCTTTGCCAAATGTCCTTTTGGAGTGGGGCAAAATTACCACTGGTTCAGAACCTCCGAACTAGCAGAAAACATTTTTGTTATTTGAGCCTAGAACCTAAGTCCATTTTACATATAAACACAAAGTGTCTTATGCACAGTTTCATATACACTGTATTTTCCAGAAATAAAGCTATCCTGCAAAGAAAGAGAAACTGTGCTTTGTTTTGTTCGGAATGTTCATGGGAGTTATTTGCTGTTTTAAAAAACGGGTCACCATTGGCATTTGTGCTTATATTTGAGATGCCCGTTCAACCCACCCATATTTACCTGCATTGATCACTGACATGTTGACTAAACTCTACATACAGGAGCCTGCATCGGGCTACCTCATCATGTCTTCGAGGACCTCGTTACTCTGAGTGTGGTCCATGAAACAGCAGCCCTGGCATCACCTGGGAGCTTGTTGGAAATGCAGGAGACTGGGTCCACCCCAGAGCTGCTGATTCAGAATTTGCATTTTAACAGGATGCCCAGCTGATTTGTATCCAGGTTCAACTTTGAGAAGTCTGGTTCTAGTGAACGTTTGTGCCCAAATGTTTTCCTTTTCTTTCATGTTATATGATCATGGCATTAGATGATTTCTTTTTGAAATTATGTGTGTAGGCTGGTCATTTGATCTATGAATTCTTTTTCAGGAAGTAACGGGGAAATTATGAAATGTTTGGCCAGAAACGTCCACACTGGGTCTTTGAAGGGCGAGGACCCCTGCTCTAACACAAGCCCTTTCTAGGCAGCAGCACCCTGTTCCGTAATGTTAAATCTCACCCGTATGCTGAGGACTGAGTTCCAGATCCATGCATCCAGCTGGCTTCTGGACATCTCTACATGAATATCTCACAAGTGCCTCAAAACATAACTTTTCCAATAGCCGACGTTTGAATCCCCCGTCCCCATCCTGTTTCCTTTCTAACGTTTCTATTCATGGGAAACAGCTCAATTGCTCCTGCTAGAATGTTGGGTCATCCTTGACACCTGGTCATAAAATTCCTCCCCAAAGTTGATTTCCATCTCCACTCTGTGTCCCCGTTCAAGCCTGTGCACATCTTTCCCGGATGACTGTGGGTCCCTCTTACCGGGCTCCTTTAGTCCACTCTGTGTCCTGTGGATCATTTCCCATATGACAAACGTGAGCTTATGAAAATTGAGATTAGATTGAAGCAGTCACTTCCCATTCCTCCCAGTTTAGACTCCTTCAGTGACCTCTATGGCACTTAGAAAAAAATCTGTTTTTCTAAGACTTTCTGCCTGATCTGCTTTGCCATTTCTCTGACCACTCCTGGGTCCGTACTGCTTAGTGATATGTCCCGAGAACACTGGCCTTCTGACAGTTTCTGAAACATGTCTCAGGTATTCGAAGATGCTGTTCCCTCTGTCTAGAATGCGTTTCCTCCTATTCTTTTTTGGCTAGCACCTTCTCATCCTTGAGGTCTTAATTTAAATGTCATTTCTTCAGAGAAGTGTTTTCTTACCCGTTGAACTTGATTAAATTATTTTGTTATAATATTGTACCTTTTATGTTGTCGTTCTAGGACTTGTTGTGGTTTATGAACATAATCATATATGTAATTTTTAGTTCAGTGTCTGCCTCCTACTCTGGCTTATAAAGCCCAGGAAGGCATGGGATCTGTGCATTACACTCGCATCAGTATCCCAAGCATATAAGCCAATATCTGGCACATAGTAAGTACTTGATAAATATTGGTTGAGTGAATGAAGTTCTAAAGAAAATAATTTGAAGTCTATCTCTTCAAAGATGAAAAGGGAATTTTAAAATATTTATTACTAAAACAGTACAAAAGAAAAAATATAGATTTATCTGGAATCCTTCTCTAATTCTATGAAAGAGAACATGTAAAGAAAAAAAGAGGGGCTTCCCTGGTGGCGCAGTGGTTAAGAATCTGGCTGCCGGTGCAGGGGACAAGGCTTCGAGCCCTGGTCCGGGAAGATCCCACGTGCCACAGAGCAACTAAGTTCGTGTGCCACAACTACTGAGCCTAGCTCTAGAGGGCGCAGTGGTTAAGAATCTGGCTGCCGGTGCAGGGGACAAGGCTTCGAGCCCTGGTCCGGGAAGATCCCACGTGCCACAGAGCAACTAAGTTCGTGTGCCACAACTACTGAGCCTGAGCTCTAGAGCCCGCGAGCCACAACTACTGAGCCCGCGAGCCACAACTACTGAAGCCCACGCACCTAGAGCATGTGCTCCACAACAAGAGAAGCCACCACAATGAGAAGCCCGCACATCGCAACGAAGAGTAGCCCCCACTCGCCGCCAACTAGAGAAAGCCCGCGTGCAGCAACGAAGACCAAATGCAGCCAAAAAAATAAATAAGAAAAAAAAAAAAGAAAAGAAAAGAACAGATTAGAAAAATTAGTCTAAGGAAACGGACGTCAAGAAGCTTTGCCATCTAAGTGGTGCTTTCAACTTCAAAGAATAATTTATTCTGCCATTCTGAAGCAATTTATATTTTTCAAAGCACATTCATATATATATTCTCTTCTGAAATATATTGGCTAAATATTAGTAGCGCCAAAGATAAAGAGTTTAAATAATTTGCTGAGGGAGTTTAAATAATTTGCTCCCATGGTGATCGTGATGGGTCAGGACACCTGACTCCTAATTCAGGCCTTCTTGAAACTGTTTGGTTGAAAATGAAAAAAAGAGTAAAATACAACTGCTGAATAAATATAAAATGTATTATTAAAAAAAGACTGTGACAAGGAAGCCAGGTGGAAATGGAGACAGGTGATTTTTAACCCTGTAATCCTGGGAGAAGCCTGCAGTTAATATTTTTTTCAAATTGATTTTACAATTTGAAAATCCAAATTGGCTTACCTACATTGATGAATTTCATCATTAGTGCTTCATCTAATTTTTCCTAAGAGAAATCTCTGTGTGCAGAAACGCTTAAACTTTGGTGGACCAATTTCAAGTCTTTGAATGAATAAAATAATTGCTTAAATGTATTGAACACTTTTTATACGCTAGACATAGCTTCATGTGAGTAGGTGGATAACATTTTAAAATACTGTTTGATATAGTTTTGCCTTTTCTTAATTCCTTTCTTCCATGCAGTTTTCTCACTATTGAAAACAGAAACCCAGACTGTTTGCCCAAGAAAAGGGGAGGCTACCAAATAAACCAGATAGGAGGAAGGGTCTGAGTTTCTGAATGGCAAGAATGACTTTTTCTTTCTTATGTCAAACCTCAAAGAGGTGAATCAGAAAAAAAAAAAAAAAAAAAAAAAAAAAAAAAACTAAAAATTATATATCAGTAACGTCTGTGTAGTGACTATTAATTTTAGACCCACCACTCATGCGTTATTTTCGTTAATCATCTCAACAACTCAACGGGGTATCCAGCACTACAGAGGAAAAAACTGAAGTTTAGATAACTGAAGTGACTTATCCAAGGTGATGTGACAATCAGTGGAACTGGATATTCCAATATTCAGTAGGAATATATACTTTCTGGATTTCAGAGTCTTTACCTTTAACCATGAAACTAATTGTCCCTGATGTTGAATCTGTGCCCATGAAACGACACTTCTTTTTTTGTATATTTGTTTAAGGAGAGCTTGATTAGAGCCTTGAAGCACAGGAGGCAATGCTGTTTTTGATCTTGATAATCTTCTCCTTGAGACATCTAAATGCAGACGGCACGCAGGCCGTAACTGACACACTGGAAAATCTCAACTTTTGAACTTCCTCTTTTAAAGCACAACTTGTGATAAATCAACCATGTGTCTCAAATGCATGATATATGCTTCATGACACAAACCAGACTGTCAACTGTCTACAGTCCTAAAGCTGGAGGAGACATTTCCATGTCTTTTCTTTTTTAATCAGTGCCAGGGCAAACATCTAGGTTGACCTCCATCCTATATCACCAACCTCCAATGTCTAATGGAGTGGGCCAGTTGGAAATACTTTTAAAAATAAGTTCCCTTTAGGTCTGCTTCATGGGCAGCCCTCGAAATGGTTTAAAATCTCTCCACCATGGTGTGCGAAATGGCTGTTCAAGAAACTGGCAGAAACATGGTGACGTCTTGGAGAACAACAACAAAAATGTCAGGCGAGAAGATGCGGGGCTTCTTGAGAGTGGCACAAATGCTGTTACTGGGTGTCATTTGTGTCCTTGCTTGTGTGTCAGCTTAGAAGATTTCAATGGCAGCAGAAACTCTGTTCCTTAAAGCACACTCTTCAACGACTTCAGGCTACCCAAGTAGTTAAGAAACAGAAATGAAAGAAATGGCATGAGGGTTTGCCCTCTGAAAATCTCTTGACAACTAATGATGGGATTATGGAGTCTTAACTGCCGTACAGTTATCCCTAATTATAACCGAAGGTACGTCAATCTAAATAAAAATGATAAGGCAGAGAGAGGCAGGTTCCTCTCCCTCCTCCCAACTTGCATTTTAACATGAATCTCTTCACAGTATGATGCTTTGACAAAGCTTGGATTGAATAATTATTAAAAAGAGATGGAGCCCAGTGTTAAGCAAAACATATTTTTGCAGAAAGGAATAGTTGAATTTTTTTTTTTTTTAATTTTACAGAAAGGAATGGTTTCAGTTTTAAATATTTGGTTTAACATGGGAACCTCCAATTGTCTTTTTTGTACTCTATCACAAAAGTTATGCAAGAACTTTCTGCCAGACATTAGGTATCAGAAAAGGCATGGCTTATTCTTAAATCCTGATATAGATTTTCCTTATGGGAAAGGTCAGCCTTAGGATGGATCTTGTTTCCATTTTTGCTTTCACTGCTAGGGAGCTCAGAGTCAGTTTGGTGACCCAACTTCAGCAACTGTGTAACCTCTGAAGGCTACAGTCTACGTCCATTAACTTCTCTTCATATTCTCTCTCCATTTTCCTTTGGCATTTTTGTTAATAGTTTGACACTTCCATTTATTAGCTGGGTGACATTGGGGGAAATGACTTACACTTTTTCTACCTAAGTTTCCGTATCTGCAAAATCAGGATGATAATAGTGCCTTTCACAAATTGTTCCTGGCACACAGTAAGTGCTCAATAAAATGTAGATTTAAAAAATGATTTTCTTTTCTTTTCTGATTTTATTGCATTGCATACAATATGGTACCTTAAAAGTGCTGTTGAATAATGTGTAGAATAGATTTTAAAAAATACATACATAAAATTCTGCTTATGTGTTAAAAATAAGTAATCATCAGGTCTTGGGAAATGGATTATTCTTACCTTGTGGAAATTTAAAAAACTAAGTAGAAGAGAGCCTCTTTATTTCAGGCATTAAACAAATGGTGAAAAGAAATCAGTTGTCAATTCAGACGTGAAGCTAAGAAAAGTTTTCCTCTTTTATAAAAAAAGTATAAAATAGCATTTCCAAACATTTGATGTGGATATTAAGAAGAAGGGAGTAGAAAGCAGTCATAATACCTACCATTTTATCAAGTGCTCATTATAAGCTCCGCACTTTACAATAATACCTGACTGCAGATCTCATTGTCCCTATTTATTGATGAGAAAACAGAGGTTTGGACTGGTTAAGAACATCAAGGTCAGTTAGTTAGTAAGCAGTAGAGCAGCATTTGGACTTAGGTCTGTCTGACTGCAGAAGCCTGTTCTTCAGCCAGTATTTATTGCTGTCAGTGGAACTAACTAGAATCTTCTAAAGGTATGTTGCTTGGTAAAGCTATATAATGAAAAATGATAAGGACTGAAAAACTGTCTAGCTGTTATCGTCCTTTCAAGAGATAAATTAAAAGGGTGGCAAAGATCAGAACATCCTGACAATGGAAAGGGAAAACGTCCCTGGTGGTTTCAATGTTGATTATAATTTCGCGTTTGGCAATTACGTTTTTAACATTTGACAATTCTCACGTATGGTTGCTTTTGGTGCATGGTCATATAGGAGAGAAAGAAAGCATATTCCCTGTACCCATTTTTATTGAGCCACATTCATACACTCCAGAAGGGCACTTAAATTGTTTGAAAGAGGTCTAGATGCTGGCAAACACCACTATAAACAACCCCGACAGCTTAAAGTCCACACCGACAACAACATGATTCACAATGGAACTCATCTTCTCTAAGTGGAGCACAGAGCCAAATGTTATTTATGACAACGAACTTACAAGCAGACGAGATTCACTGCATGGACCCAGCTAGGGGACTTTACTGCTGCTTAAATGTGAGTTGTTAGCATTTTAGGAAGAACGGCTTGCCCTCCAAGTATGGAAAATGAACGGCAGAATATTTTTTACCTCTGTGATTATGTGTCTAAGCCCATTGCAGCACTGTTTGTGATGAGTCTACACTGGACAAGGGGGTTGGTGGATTGGAAACAGTGTTTAGATAATTCAGGCAAACGCTTCCATTTTCCAAGAGTCTCCCTTCCTTGAATGATCGTGTCATTCACGTCTACTCTTTGCCTGAAGATTGACTGCAATTTTTTTTTTTTTTTTTTTTTTTTTTGCGGTACGCGGGCCTCTCACTGCCGTGGCCTCTCCCGCTGCGGAGCACAGGCTCCGGACGCGCAGGCTCAGCGGCCATGGCTCACAGGCCCAGCTGCTCCGCGGCATGTGGGATCTTCCCGGACCGGGGCACGAACCCGTGTTCCCTGCATCGGCAGGCGGACTCTCAACCACTGCGCCACCAGGGAAGCCCTGACTACAACTGTTTTATTTAACTCTTATAATAATCCCCAAATGTAGCTCTTATGAACCCCCTCTATCAGAGATCAGAAAACTGAGGGACAGAGATTTAAGTAATGGGACCAAGATGACATGTCTGGGAAATGGCAAAACTGGGATTTGAACCAGGTTTCTCTGTCACCAAAGGGCCATGTTGCTTCGTAATAATAACCGTTACCCTTTACCAATTTGAAAGTGACCAATTGTTACCAACCCTCATGAAAGATTGGGAAGATATGAGTTGTAATTTCCTGTTTACAAATGAAGAAGTGGGGGTTCAGGAGGTTAAATTGCCCCACCCCCACCAGCCCACGCAAGTATTTCCTAGTGAATCTGGAGCGAAATCAAGACTTGTCTGGAGCTCAAACCTAGTATCTCAACGGACTCCACCAGTGTTTCCAAAAGTACGTTATGGAGAGTCTGGGTGCCTGGAGATGCTCTGAGAAAAAAAAGATGTTCTTTTATTCATTTATTTATGATTTAAACAGAATCTCCTAAAAAATGTCAACCTCCATCCCTCCCCACAGCCTTTGCACCCTCTGTCCCCTTGGCTGGAGTGTCCCTCCCGTGATTCTGCCTGGGTAATTCCTGCTCCACACTCACCCACTGGCTTAAACATCACGGCCTCAGACGGACCCTTCCTTCTTCCAGAATCCAGGTTCCTAGATTTCCTCTCTCTTGCCCTCCACTTGCTATTAATAATACCTCGGTTTGTGTGAATACGGTTTAATGCTTGCCTCTCCCACTAGCCTTCAGGGTCTAGGAGGGCAGGAGGGGTGACTGCCTTGTTCTCAAGACTCCAAAGTACCAGCCCAGGGCCTCGCCCCTGTGTGTCACTCCATAAAGAAATATGAGCTTTTCTCTGTACTTTGCCCACTGCTCTACCTTTGTGGAGTCATAGATATGAGACTGAATGACCTCAGGGACCCTCCTTGCCTCTGCCATTTTGCAGACAGTGACATGGTGGCCTCCGCCTTCACGTCCACTGGGTGATGGTGAGAATAGTAACCTGGTATTTACTAAGCCAGTATGTTCTTGGTCCGGGGCCCAAGTGTTAAACCAATTGCATCCGATTTAACCTTCCAGACCGACGAGGAAGTCGAGGCTCAGAGATGCTCAGCAGCTTGCCACAGTTCACAGCTAGTAAGTGGCTCAGAGTTACGTGATTGCACCCCATGCCTCTGGGTGAGTCCTCCACTCCGGCCCCATGCCACATGGGGGTTGCCTGGAAGCCTTTCAACACAGGATGTCCGGGCGCCACTGATGCCCAGAATCTCCCAGATTCTGCCTTATTTGGTCCAGGGCATGGCCTGGGCGCCGAGGTTTTTAAAAGTTCTCCAGGGGATTCTAATGTGCTCCTGAGACTGAGAACTTCTGCCCTAATGTACAACTGATTGATTAGTTGATTACTGCCATGTAATCAATAAACTGTTCTTGCAGAGACTGGGTAGAATACGTGATTTGTACAATTCTACTGCAGCATTCCTTGCTTCCTTCTCTCTCTCTCCCCCTCCCTCTCTCTTTCCCCTCCCCAATCCAAAATCTGCATTTCTATTTAGATTAAATCCCTTCACAACACATGCAAATATGAAAACAACAACAACAACAAAGATAAAACCCCACGAACAACGCAAAGCACCAGTGTTTGTAAGATCAGTGACCCTTATTGACAAGTCCCAGCTCAAATGGTCTAGTTACAAGACTGAGCAACCAAATTTCCCTCCGAAGGAAGAATTCACAGGAGACCCTCGAGTGCCTGGGGTTTGTTTATTTGTTTGCTCTCCTGTATTAAGAACAATCGCTATTATCAGGCAATGAGGACTCACCTCTTGCCAGGCGCTGTGAGGCTGGTGTGGGCCAGAGGCTCCCACAACAAATCAGATGTGCGCATCATCAGTAGTGCTTTCACAAAGGGTCCGCTGACTCCGGGGAATGTGCAGTGATCGGTCACCGCGACCGTAAGAGGTGCAGCCAGGATTTGAGCCCCTGCCCCCCTCCTTTCCCACTAGTCCACACTGCCAGGAGACCCTTCAGACTCGACCCTGGATCCTGCTGGTGCACTGAAAAGACACTGAACCAGGTTTTCTTTCTCAGAGGAATTCAAGACTTTCCTCCGCCCCCAAATCAGCTGTTGAGATGCAATGATATGTATTTTAAACGTCTCACTTGTAAAATTTACTAGGAAACATTCTCCGTTTCCAAGCATAGCTATAAATGAAGTATGGAGTGGACCTCTCATCTGTTTTTTTTCTAAACCATTGAATTGTCCACTTTTTTTTTGTTTTGTCTTTCACTATTGAAGTATGGAGTGGACCTCTCATCTTTTTTTTTTTTTTAAACCATTGAATTGTCCACTTTTTGTTTTGTCTTTTACTATTTATTTAGTTATTTGGCTGGGCTGGGCCTTTGTTTCAGCATACGGGATCTAGTTCCCTGACCAGGGATTGAACCCAGGCCCCCTGCATTGGAAGCCTGAAGTCTTAGCCACTGGACCACCAGGGAAGTCCTGAAGATCTCAACTTTTGTGGAAAGGAAGTTGATGAAAGCTTGTGTGGAGGGTTTCCATAGCTACAAACTGCTCCCTCCGAGGCCAGGGGCAGGGGCGGGGAGAAGCAACAATTGATGTTAAAGTAATAATGACGAAAACTTTATTGACAAGCATCTTGGAAGCCAGGGTATGGACTGAATTGTGTCTCCCTCCCTCCACCCCCAAATTCATCTTGATGACCTAACCCCCCGGTATGCAGGATGTGACTAGATTTGGAGCTAGGGTCTTTAAAGAGGTGATCAAATTAAGATGAGGCTATTAGGGTGGGCCCTGATCCAATCTGACAGGTGTTCTTATAGAATAACGAGACACCTGGCGGGGGGCGGGGCTGTGCCCGGAGGAAAAACCATGTGAAGAGGCAGCAAGAGGGCGGTCCTCTGCAAGCCAAGGAGAGAGGCCTGGGGAGAACCAACCCCACCAGCACTGGGATCTTGGAATTCTGCTCTCCAGAACTGTGAGAAAATACATTTCTGTTCCCGGTCTGTGGTATTTTGCTAGAGCAGATGCGAGACCACATCAGGTAAGTGCCAGGAAGAAGATAAAGCAGGTGGTGAAAAAGTGAGTGGCTGCAGGTGTGACCATCAGTGTGGCTAATGCTGAGAAGGGGCCAGGGAAGGCCCCTCGAGATGTGACATTTGAGTTAAGCCCTGAAAGATGAGAAAGGGTCAGCCACGGGGGGCCCTGGAAGCTCACGTGTCCGGCGAAGCATCCCTGAGTGCAAGTCCCCAAGGGTGGGAAAGGGCTTGGGCCATAGAAGGGAGCATAACAATGGCGGCGTAGATGGAGGCTTGGCCCAGCCTGGCAAATACCAACCCACCAACAACCAAGAGCAAAACCAGAGCCCAGCTTCCATTCCATGGCCCTCGGGACAGGTCCCAGCGGTCGCCTATTTTTATATGACCTATGAGCTAAGAATGGCTTTTACATTTTTAAAGACATGAAAAATATCCAGAGAAGGAGAATATTCCAGAACACATCAAAATTATATGAAATCCCAACTTCAGAGTCCTTTGATGAAGTTCTATTAGCACACAGACCCACACTTGTTTATGGATTATTGATGGCTGTCTTCATGCTGCAATGGCAGAGCTGAGTTGTTGTGACAGAGATTGTATAGTCTGAAAAGTCTAGAATATTTGCTATCTGGCTTTTTATAGAAAAAGGTTCCCATCCTCTGTTCTTTGGAAATAGCTCTCTTTGAACACCTGTGGGAATACCTATAGGGGGGGGAGACTTCTCTCCACTTAACTTAAATGGGTCCATTTTCCTCAGAAGATCTCCAGACAGAGACATCTACGGAATGCCAGCCCCTTGGATTAAACAGTCCAGGAAGGTCTCCCTTGTTCTTTGCTAACTGACCGCTGATGTTTACTCCTTGATTGAATCAGTATGTGTTGAGAGATTTCCCTGTGCCCGGCACTGGGTTAGGTGCTGGAATGTTCAACCTGGAGCAAGACAGTTTGGTCCTTGCCTCCTGGAAGCTTAAGTTCTAGGTTAAACAGGTTTCCCACAGGCAGTCCTTTCTTCCTCTGCATTTAGCTGCCCCTGCCCCTAGGGATGGGGCATATTTGAAACAGAGCTTCAGGGTCAAGCCAATCAGATGTACGCCATATTCCCATCATTGTGCTTTTAGTTAGGAGATGTTTCAGTCAATAATAATGAGAAAATAAGATGATGTGAGTCAGGCTTGAGGTCAAAGTGAGAGGGGAGGCATCATGTGCCTGGTGTTCCTCCACACCGTGAGGAAAACCAGGGAAGGAAACCTTCACCCGACACCCACGCACAGAATTCAGGGGACCCATGACCTTGCGTGGGAAAGAAAATTACAGCTTTAATTTCACTAACCTTTAACTGAAATTCAGCATTTCCTTCATCTATGAATGTAGACATCAAATCACAATAGTAGTAGCAGCATTATGATTTTTATCACCAATATTTTCACCAAAATGTCACAGCTATTTTCATGTCACATTGTAAATGTGAATATCTTGCAAATATCTTGTGATATCATGTACACTCATCATTACTTTGAAATTACAGTGGTTATTAGCCTTAGTTATGGTCATGCTATTTAATGTATATAAAAAATTCATTTGTTACTATACCACAAATTAGTTTCTTTAATATTTGATAACTGTATTTCCATGAATTTTTTTAACCCTAGGTATTTTTTCTTACATCTTTAAAAGCATTAGTCTTGAGAAGGGTTCCACGGGCTACACCAGATGGCCAAAGAAGTATGCAGCCTGAAATGATTCAGGATTTCGTGACCTACGGAAACCAAAGCCTCTTTATTTAGTTAGTTATTTTAAATATTTATTTATTTATTTGGCTGCATGGGGTCTTAGCTGAGGCACGCGGATCTCCGTTGCTGTGTGTGTGATCTTCGTTGGGGCACGCGGGATCTTTTATCTGCGGCATGTGAATTCTTAGTTGCCACATGTGGGAACTTGTTTCCTGACCAGGGATTGAATCCGGGCCCCCTGCACTGGGAGAGTGGAGTCTTAGCCACTTGACCATCAGGGAAGTCCCACCAAGGGTTCTTTAAATCAAGCGATTCTTAACCTTGGATAAGCATTTTAGGAAAGCTGGTGATGCCTGGAATTTTGAGTAGAAATTGTTGTTCAAGATGTTCAAGCTTATGGCAGAGGAAAGACATGACACCATAAGCAAATTTTCCATTTCTGTGTGCGTGTGTGTATGCATTTGTAAATATACACTTGTTTATTTTTTCTGGAGAGGGGATCAGTAGCTCTCATCAGATTCTCAAAAAGCTTCTTGATCCAAATATGTGTTTAGAATCATCATTCTCGAAGGAGGACTTCTAGGACAAGGACTCCTGAACCAGGCTGTGATTCAGGAATAGAGAGTCCCATTTCTCTGAACAACCCTCTCCACCCTGGTCTATTGTCATCCAAGTCCAAAGCCTCAAGTCTATCCAAGACCAAGAAACTTGCTTACAAGGCGCTAAATAAGTGGTCCGCAAAGTGTTTGTATGAAGGATTCCCTCAATATCTGCCTTTATGTGAGGAGGGAGCCCCAGCGTCAGCCTAAGTTAATCTTCATTATCACGTAAGTGGCTTCTCCCCTCCTGATTTTACATTAAGATGCACTGGACACTCTCCTTTCTTTCCTGTACTCCACACACACAATCAGCCAGCAAGACATTTTAATTAGACCTCTATCTATTATTAGAGCACAGGGAAAAAAAAAAATTCATGGCTGATCCGAAGGACCCCAAGCTAAGAAATCATTTAATTTGTTGTTGTTTCCATAAATCAGGGCCCAGTCATCAATTTCACCACATATTTGAGAGCACATGTTATTGACAATGTGTTCGTGGAGAAAAATGGAGTTTGCTGGCAAAGTTGTTCCATTTTCTAAAGATTAAATTGTTCATTGTACAGGCTGCCATCTGCCCTCCCTGGAAGAGATTTAGTTGTTGGCAGAGGCATTCAAAAATCTTGAAGACAAAGTTAAATTTCTTTTTCTTTATTGCCATGCATAACGAAAGGCAAATTCATTCATTCATTCATCTATCCATTCAATATGTATCAAGTGTTTCTTTTGTGACATCAGCTAGCTTCCAAGCCATGGATCCCTGGGGAAGGATCACATGTAGCCTTAGAGCTGATCGATAATTCCACAGTCTTCATTCCTGCCTAGGACCTCTGAATAGTTAGCCTTTCTGTCCCCCACCCAACCTGTGTGCTACCGGGAGTCTAACAGAATTATGGTGAGTAACACAAGTTTCCTCCTCCAAGAAGCTTCCACTCTATAAAGGATGGATAAGGCAGACACACCAAACAGTGATACAACCCATGCCCTGAGAAAAACGTGAAGGAGAGACAGGACCCGTTGCTGAGTCGAAACTTCTTGGAAGACCTGAGTAGAAGAACGTGCAAGAACCATGGCATGAACCTTCACACACATAATGTTCTTTTATACAAACACTGTCCTGTTGTAGAAGTGGGTGTTAATATCCCCATTTTGCAGGTGAAGTTATTGAGGCTCAGAAAGATGACGTAATTGGCTCAAGTTCACAAAGCTAATAAAGGTTGACGTGAGAGCTCAAACTCTCCATTGAACGCTCTCTGGCCCCTGTGTCACATAAAGCGGGGCCTTCAAGACCCTCAGACTTTCCACAGTTTAACTCCTAAACCAACTACCTTGACCCACTGCACAAATTGCCTCTGAAGCCTGTCCCATCCCCTTCATTACTCCTCTGGGGCTATGGACTTCCCTTTGTTCTTCATACTTGATGAAGCACTCTTGTTTTGGTCATGACCTTGGCTATTCTTCTTGACTACAATTGGGATCTTTATTTTTCGGACTACACTCCCTTGAGCAAACCTAAGTCTATCCATCATCAGGTTTGACCTGCTTCCTAGGCTCTCTTCACCTAGGTTTTCCCAGACCCTACTAGCAAACCCAATCATGTATTCATTCATTCAACCCAATAATGAATCTACTCAGTTAATTATGGAGTCTCTACTGTGTGCTTACTGTACTATGTGATGGTCAAGACTAAAATGATCCCCACCTCTATGGTCTAGGAAGGAAAAGGTCTGGGGCAGACCCTCACACAAATGATAAAAATATTAATTACAGTGGAGACAGACATCATGCAGAAAAGCATGTGGATTTATGAGGGAGAATAAGAGGGGCTTCTAACTTAGTCTGCATGTGTACTTGGGTGTATCTTGGAGAAGAGAGAGGATGCTACAATAGACTTTTTAAAAAAGTTTTATTTATTTATTTATGTTTATTTTGGGCTGCATTGGGTCTTCGTTGCTGCACGCGGGCTTTCTCTAACTGTGGTGAGCTGGGGCTACTCTTTATTGCGTTGCATGGGCTTCTCATTGCAGTGGCTTCTCTTGTTGTGGAGCATGGGCTCTAGGCATGTGGGCTTCAGTAGTTGTGGCATGGGGGCTCAGTAGTTGTGGCTCACAGGCTCTAGAGCACAGGATCAGTAGTTGTGGCGCACGGACTTAGTTGCTCCGTGGCATGTGGGATCTTCCCGGACCAGGGCTTGAACCTGTGTCCCCTGGATTGGCAGACAGATTCTTAACCACTGCGCCACCAGGGAAGTCTGCTACAATAGACTTTTATAAAGAGGGTGTTTTATGCCAGGATCTGAAGAATTGGTTAAAACTAAGCCAGCCAGATAAAGAATTGAGAAAAGAGAATTCTTAGAGAAATCCCCAAATATTTGGCCCTTAGGCAGGAAGGAGTCTGACTTGTTCAAGGACCTAAAAGAAAGCCAGCGAGGTTGGGGCACAGAGGTAAGATATTCCAACCTCCTGAGCTTAGCACAGACATTGTTAAGAAAATAATTCTTACTTTGGTCTAGTGTATGGAGTACCCAGTAGGTATGATTTCCAAAACAAGTTTGAAATGTATGGTTTATAAAAATATGAATTCTTTATTCCCTATTGCACATTTGAGTGTTTTAATTGGTCAACTTTTAGATCTAGATGGTTAAGAACCAGAAATTGAGAAAATTACACTCCATCCTAAAGAAGAACCATCCCCGATGAACCCGCCTCCTGTGCATATGCTGTGTAAAAACTTGAGACTGTTCTTTATCTAGAAGAGCTTCATAAAATTTTTCGTGAGTGACATAAACAATACAGTGTATTGGTTTGGAATTTCAGTCAATTTTTTCCAGAAAGAGTTTCCAATCTGTTTCCCAAGATGTGTACTTCAGGCTGGGGAAGAAAGATTCATTGTTTTCTCCTTTTTCATTTTTTTTTTTTTCCTTCTGAGACTGGAGAGTAATGTTGAAGGGGAGAGAAAAGAAGGATATCGTAGAGAAGGGATAAACACTGAAAGCCACAACTTGGCACTTTTTGTTTTCTTTTCCTGGCAGCCCACATGAGTACTAGAGAGAAAAATGTGGTCTTCCGAGTCTCCTTTTCAGTAAAATTCGTAATCACTTCTTATTAAATCATCAACAATAATAGGAGAAGGGCAGATGTGTTTTGCATAAGTTCAGGAAAAGTCAGGGACTAGCTGCTGGCAACAAGAAGCAATCTCTGTGATTTCTGAATCACTTCATTGTCAAGGCAACCAAAATGTTTTACTTGTATTCTTTCTTTTTACCTTCACATAACTCTTGCAATATAGTGAAAAACACTCCAAGGAGAGAGGCATGTATCTTAAAGAGGGTGAGATGGTGACACGGAAAGAGAGACCAGGTCGAAACCTCAAGCAAAATAATTGGTAGACCAAATATGTCCAATATTGCTAAGTCTCAGCTCATGGCAACCAATATTAAATGAGTGAGGCAAAGCCACTGCCTTCTGAGAATCACAATTCAGCAAGAGGGTGAAGACATGGCCATTTACTGATGTGTTTGTTCAATCAACAAACATTTGCATACCTGCTCATGTCAGACCCTGATCTCAAGAAGAGGGTCTCGGCAAGTGTATTATGCAGGCGTGGCTTCTGTTCGCAGGGAAAAAATTTATAATCTAGAGAAGATGGTCGAACACAGACCATGTAACCAAAAAGTAGATCAGTGTTGCCAAAGGGAGGTAAAGGCTGCTCTGGAGGCTTCTAGGGGGTGGTGATGGATGTGTACATAGGTAACGGCATTACAGAGCAGACTCTGGGACCCTCTTAATGGGAGGGAGCACAAGGAAGTCATCCTATCTAATTAAAGAATCAAGAAACAAAAAATGAGGTAGAGGAAAGCTGAGTTAGGCCTTGAAGACAGGAGTAGGACTTTAGTGTGTGAAAATGGGACAGGCGGTATTTCATGTTGAGGGAACAACTCGGCTAAGGACAAAAGCTTGTCTAGGGGAAGAGTTGGTAAGTTCATTTAACCAACACATTGCTTAAGAGATGTGATATTACACTACTTATTTCTTTGTTTTTTGTCTGTCTTACCTATTGTAATATAAACTCAACAAGGTGAGGGACATATTTTGTCTCGTTCAGTGGCTATTGCCAGAGCTTTCAACAGTGCCGGACACATAGTGGGTGCCTCACATATATTTGTTGAATGAGTAATTGGAAATGATAGCTAATTAGATAATGATTGTGTGCTTACTATGTGCTGTGCAGGATGCTGAGAGCCTTTATTTATTCCTTTACTTAATCCTCACAACAGCCCTATGAGTTAGGTCCTTTGAGGAGGACACAGAGGCAGAGAGAATCTGAGCAGCTTGCCCAAAGGATCCCAGCTAGTATTTGAACTGAGAGCATCCCGATTCTGGGGATCATATATTTAACTGCCAGGTGATCCTGCTTTGCAGTATTGACCAATGGTTAGGAGTGGTTACTAATATCAAAAGGGCAGTCTGAGTTTATCTGGGGAGGCCACAGGAAAGTGTTCCCGGGATGGGGGTGATGAGCTGTGGGAGGCTGACAGAGAGGAATGACATGAAAAAGTCACTTCATATCCCCAAGTTCCAGGCTTCTGCTCTGTAAATAGGTGATGACTACATACATCACGTTTTGTGAGGGCTGGCAATAATGGGTGCAAATTGCCCAAGATGTTTTCAGAGGTATCTACTTTTGAGGGCCTACTGGGACGTCTACTTTGCCTATATGATCATTAATGTTTCCAGTGGCCTTGAAGGGTGATTGGTGTTATTTTCTTTTTCCAGGTGGGGAAAATGTGGTTCAGAGAAACATTAAATTCTGTGTCCAAAATCACACAGCTAGTGTAACAGGATACTGAATGGAATGTTTTCACTTCATGATATTTTGGCTAACACAACAAAGTTACAGACTATAGGAGCTGCACACTTCATATTTTAAAGGAAACTGCCACGTTCCACCTTACCCATGTGATCAAAGTGGACATCCCCAGTAATGGGACATATTAACTCATGAGATCCCTGATAAAATGCACTGGGAAGGGAACCCGATTTCTATGGTATTCTTGCCCAAAATGCAGAACCTCCATCTAATCATGAGAAGACATCAGACAAACCCAAACTGGAAAGAATCTACAAAATAACTGACCAGTATTTGACTAAAGTGTTAACATCATAAAAGACAAGGAAAGATCGCGGGATTTTCAAAGATGGGAGGAAAAGGATGCACAACAACTAAATCCAATGTGAGATCCTAAATTAGATCTTGGAGCGGCAAAAGAAAATTTAGACAATATTCAAATAAGGTCTAGGGCTTCCCTGGTGGCGCAGTGGTTGAGAGTCTGCCTGCCGATGCAGGGGACACGGGTTCGTGCCCCGGTCCGGGAAGATCCCACATGCCACGGAGCGGCTGGGCCCGTGAGCCATGGCCGCTGAGCCTGCGCGTCTGGATCCTGTGCTCCGCAGCGGGAGAGGCCACAACGGTGAGAGGCCCGCGTACCGCAAAAAAAAAACCAACAAAAAAACAAATAAGGTCTACAGTTTAGTGAATAGTGTTGAGCCAATGTTGATTTCCTGGTTTTGATAATTGTACTATGGTTGGGTAATATGTTAACATTAGGGAAAGCTGGGTGAAGCATTTCTCTACCATTTTTGCAACTAAGTCTAAAAATATTTAAAAATAGGACTTCCCTGGTGGTGCAGTGGTTAAGAATCCACCTGCTAATTCAGGGGACATGGGTTAGAGCCCTGGTCCGGGAAGATACCACGTGCCTCAGAGCAACTAAGCCCGTGAGCCACAACTACTGAGCCCGGGCACCTAGAGCCCGTGCTCCGCAGCAAGAAAAGCCACCACAATGAGAAGACTGCGCACCGCAATGAAGAGTAGCCCCTGCTCGCAGCAACTAGAGAAAGCCCGCGCGCAGCAATGAAGACCCAGTGCAGCCAAAAATAAATAAATAAATTTATTTATTTAAAAAAATATTTAAAAAAATATTAAAAAGAAGTGCGCGGGGGTGGGGGGGAGCGGTTAGACACATTCCCATGAGATTTATTAAGTGGCAGAAGAACCGATCATCAATCACCATTTTTTCTACCTACCACCAGCATATCCAGGAAAAGTTTGATCTTTCTCCAGGCTCAGCTGGCTCCAATTGGCTCCAATTGGGTTACGTCTTTTTTTTTTTTTTTTTTCGTCCGGACCCTGTGCTCTGCACCGGGAGAGGCTGCAACAGTGAGAGGCCTGCGTACTGCAAAAAACAAACAAACAAAAAAGCCCCCACAAATTTCTAGATGCCACTTCTGACTACTGAATCAGAATATGGGAGAGTGGAGTTCAGAATTCTACTTTTTTGTTTTTGTTTTTGCGGTACGCGGGCCTCTCACTGTTGTGGCCTCTCCCGCTGCGGAGCACAGGATCCAGACGCGCAGGCTCAGCGGCCATGGCTCACGGGCCCAGCCGCTCCACGGCATGTGGGATCTTCCCGGACCGGGGCACGAACCCGTGTCCCCTGCATCGGCAGGCGGACTCTCAACCACTGCGCCACCAGGGAAGCCCTGGGTTAAGTCTTAAATGACCAAGGCATGAGTTCTAGGTAGGATGGCATGACATATGGTTAACAGGAAGTCCAAAGTCATCAAAGTTTCTCTTTGGGCTTCATTTCCTGAGTGCATTAATATCCTTGCTGCTTTGGCAGAGAGTTGAGTTGATTCTTGGGATCAGACTTCTGGAAGCTGGCCAATCTGCAATTCATCAGCCCCGGCACCAGCTGGACCAGGGCGGTGGCATCAGGCACAAGACTTTACTGGACATCCTCTCCTTGGCTAATTTTCATCGCCAATGAGTAGAGTACTCAAAAAAGTCGGTTAAATTAGGCTTGGTAAAGGGACACTGTGTCTTTGAGTAATGAGGTTGGGAAACAAGGAAAACATTTTCCACTAGCTCATGTCTCACTGTATGGCAATCCGGTTTCATGACACTTTATAATAAATCGTTGCTTATCACTCACATGGGAACGTAACGCGGCTCCAGTTAAGATTCGTTACTGGTTGTAAAGGAGAAACAGGAATTGCTGTATATCAGGGCTTCTGGAGAGAATCTTCCTGACCACTGGAGGCTCTTTTTTATCATTGTATTTACTGTGGCTCTTGTTTAAAGCATAAATAAGTGGAAGGAAAGAGCACCAAATATAAAAATGAAAATAAATTTGTCTTATTTATGTGTTTACACAAGCCTCTGACAATTATTCTGCACTGCAGTTTGCATCCAGGGCTGGTAGCTGCTACACTCAGAGAAGTTCCTTACACTTCACGTGTCTCCCTCTCTTCTATCCCCCTTTGTATTTTACTTCTCGAAATGCCAGCACATTCACATTCAAAGATGGAGTCCCATGGCTTGCGTGCTGTTCCACTTTGAAGTTTAGGTTCTGAACCATGTCAGTCTCCATGCTCACGACAGAGGCGCACCGGCAGATGCATGCGTTACGGCGATTCATTCAGGTCCAAGGAAGCAAGGGAGAGTGATTCAAAAAAGAAAAAGAGCTCGGGGCTGGGTTTTGGGGGAGTTGCAAAATAAGACCTTTAATTTAAAGATGATCCAGCTGGTTTGCTGTTGGGATGAGTGAAGACTTTCATGAGAACGTCCTGGCTGTCAAACTAGACCACCCTGGGAGGTTTGTGATAAAATCACCAGAGGTTATAGGGCTTGTGGACCCTTCAATGTATTCTAGACACTTCCTCGGCTAGGATGTCCTCAGAGGAAAGATTCCGTAGGTTTGGACCATTGAGGGGGCTCCCAGTGTTTACTTATGGACGGATAGGAAACCATAAGCCTGTCCTTGAAATGCTGACGGGGCTCTCTGATTAAGTCCTGCCAAACTGGCTTCTTCAGAGCCCCCTCCCAGGCATGGTGACCTCTCTCAGCTGCTTCCTGCTGTTTCCCAGCAGAACGCTGCAATGCTGGCCCTCTGCTGATTCCCAGCAGAACGCTGCAATGCTGGCCCTGCAGACTCACCCTTACCTTTTCCTGCCTGTTCCCACCATTTCCCCCCCAACATCGAACAAGAGACACAGATGATAAGAACAGCCATCAGTAGCTCTGTCACTGGTATCCACAGACACTTCTGGAGGAGCTGAGATGGAACCCTCTGTGGAGGGATAGCATTGCCTAGCAGCCCTTTCTATTTCTTGTGAGGACCTGGAACATTCTAGATTGTTCTACAGAGAAACACAACTAATCTGCAAACAGAGTTAGAAATGGAAGAGAAGGTTTTCTGAGAATTTTGGGCTTTAGAAAACCACGGCCTGCCGAGGGCTTGTGCTTGAGGCTAAAAGAGGAGTTTTGTTTGAACTTAGGGTGAACTACTCATCCCAGTTTGCCTGGGCTGTACTGGTTTTGGTTCCTCATTCTGGGAAGCCCCTCATTCCCAGGCAAACTGGGATGGTTGGTCCCCTGATTTAAACTCCAGAGTGCAGATTCCTGGGGATGCTTTTCCTCACTCCATCCTTCCCCGGTCCTCACACTGCTGGCCTTCCTGCTTTAACGTTTTCCCCAGCAGCTGTGAAAGCCGACATGCAGGTCAGGTGTGCAGACTGCAGAAGTGGGCAGAACAGTGGCAAACATGTCTTAAATGTCGATGGTGCCTGTGGTTCCTCCATTCTCTCTGTGAATTTTTACTGAGTGCCCTTTGTGGTAGGCCTGGTTCTCCAGGGGTTTCAATGAGTCTGAGCCACCATGGGTGGAGGAACTGCTGGGTGTCAAACTCATCCTGTGTACTTTCGATTCATTATTTCTCCTCCTCAGACCTACCCTACGAAGTTTGTATTATCTGGCCCACTTTACAGATTCAGAAACTGTGGCTCAGGAGGGGTTAAATGATTTGTCCACGTTCTTGCAGCCAGTATGTGGCAGAGCTACTTAGGTCTGATTGCAAAGCCCTTTCCATGTATTATGTACATTCATATCCATTAATTTGTTGTAAGCCTGAAAACTACATTTGCGGAGGGCGGGGAGACAGATGGGAAAACCTGAAGCTTAGTGAGGCTGAGAAATTTAATCGAGGCCACACAGAGCTGGCGAGAGGAAGAGCTGAGCATGAAGGCTTCTGAATCTGTGCTGCCCTTTGCACCTAAGTCTCTCTCTTCCTCCATGTGGGAAAAATGGAGACCAGAGTTTCTTAAATTTCTCTGCTCTTTGGAATTGATAAAGATGCACTCTGAACTGTACTATTTCATATTTGAATACTTTAAAAGTGTGTTGATTATATATTAAAATACTATTTCCCATGTTTTCTAAATATTTAAAAGATCCCTCTTAAACATCATGACAGACACATTAAACTCACCAGATTTATAAGGGCTTTAAAAAGAAATTTCATAGCATTTCAAACAATTCATCACCCAGTTTGGTTGGGGGAGACAAAAGGATAGCTACTTGCGTGCAGGAAAAATGACTGGCAAGAAAACGTAGCAAATGGTTCCAGTAAAGGTGCCCATTTGGAATTTAATGGTGACGGATGTTTAGAAACCAGTCTCGATGCAAAACTGTAATCTTTGCAAATGGTTGTGTCTGAAGATGGCATTAACATATTCAATGTGATTTTCAGAACCGAGGACATGCTCTTAAGGAAGGCATCCTGTTCCTGCACACAAACCGCAGTTCTACCCTAAGCGGGGTGAGAAATTATGGTAAATTGGTTTTTACTTCAAAAATGGTTTAATAACCATTACACACAGAGCTCCAGTCCACACAATGCATCACTTAATTTCATCATGAACCTCTGCTGGCTTAAAAACAGATATCGAAACAGGTATAGAAACATACTTGACAATGCTATTAAGGCAACTTTCCTAAAGATTTTTGAGCAAGCTTCAGCTGAGACCTAAATGCCGACAATATTCATAAACAACTCTATACCGGCCAATTAGGGAGACAGAGATACAGCGTCCTGTCAGGGAGATTTGCATGGCTAAGAGTTTGAGATCAGAGAGTGATGAGAGATGGCTCAGAGTGACGGGGGGCTGCCCAGACGGATGACTATCATTACGATATTACGGGGACTCACACCTTCCCAATTACTGGCAGGATTCATTAATTACCACCGCATTTCCCTAATAGAATCCGTGCTCCGGCTTATCAGCGGCTTCCCTCTGTCTACCTAAACCCGCACTCAGCAGTCGATCACCTATGAAAAATTAGACAGTGCGGCTTCGAGTGGCCTATTTAAAGGAAAAGACAAATGATCATGGGAAGAGGAGGGGAAAGCTCAGTAAGGGAAAAGTCGAAAACAACAGACACAGCGCTCTTTTCACGCGAGGTTTGTTTTTCCTTCCCTTCCTGGAACTGCCATGAAAGGAGATTAGTGGAAGTTGCTGGGAGATATACTGTGGCGAGTGGGGGAACATAAGTGTCTCTTTTACACACACGCAAACACATACTTGTTCATCCCCTGCTTAAAATCTTCCGGTGCCTTTTCAACATTTATAAAACAAAATCTAAATTTCTGCCCACGTTTTAAAATTCTAGCCTCCTCTTCTGCTTAACCTACTAAGCCCCACTGACTCAAGCCTTCTTCCTGCTGGTCTAATGCATTAAACTCGTACCTGCCTCAGGGCCTTTGCACTTGTGGAGCCCTTTTTTCCCCCTAGAACTTGGTTTGAGTGAGACAAATTTGGTTGGCAGCTTGTTTTTTGTACAGCACTTGAGCTAAGAAAGCTTTTACATTTTTAAAGGGTTAAAAATGCCAATAAATAAATAACTTATTAAGTAGATAAAAGAGAAGGAGAAGGAGGAAGAATTAGTAGTTTGGCTGGTGGCTGAGTTCTAACAACATTCTCCCAGGTCTTCTCAGGGCTGTGGCTCCTTTTTACCATTTGGGTCTCCTCCCAGGTCACTGCCCAGAGACTCGAGTCACCTTCTACCCGCCCTTGCTTCGTCTTCATCACAGCATGCGTCACCAAGGAATGCTAATTTATTAGTTGATCACAGTGGTTCTCAACTCTGATGCATATTAGAATCACCTGGAAAGTTGTTAAAACGACTGATGCCCATACCTGATCCTCAGAGAATTTGGTTTGGTTCATTGGGATTGGGACCCAGACATTGATATACATGTATATTTAAAGCTTCCCCTGTGATTTTATTTTTTTAAATATTTATTTATTTATATTTTTGCGGTACGCGGGCCTCTCACTGTTGTGGCCTCTCCCGTCGCGGAGCACAGGCTCCGGACACACAGGCTCAGCGGCCATGGCTCACGGGCCCAGCCGCTCCGCGGCACGTGGGATCTTCCCAGACCGGGGCACGAACCCGTGTCCCCTGCATCGGCAGGCGGACTCTCAACCACTGAGCCACCAGGGAAGCCCCCCCTGTGATTTTATTAACAGCCAAGCTTGAGAACCCCTGGCTATTGTCTGTCTCTTTCCACTGGAATGTTGGCTCCCTGAGATCAAGGATATGGTCCGTTTTGCCCACTGCTGTGGTCCTGGCACTTAGAACAGTGCTTGAGACAGAGGTGGTGCTGGGTCAATGTTCGACGAATGAATTAAAGAATATTTATCATATATATGTACAAGGAATTGAGGACGACAGCCATGTGACGATGGCATAAGGTCTCCCGAGCTGAAATCATGCATCAAAAATGGGTGACAATTCCAGGAACCCTGTGCAGTTACAGGAGACTCAGCCCCCATTAAGGATAATGGAATGTGAGTCTCCCAGGCTGTCATCTTGTTACTATCAACAGCATTATCAGTTATCAACTGCTTTTACAATTATGCACAATGCTTCTCTCTGCACAAAGATTCAGCACCCACCAAACTTGCTTCCTCTTTTAAATTAAATATACTGAAAAGAGCAGAGATTTCAATCCTTCATCTGTTCACAGATGAAAAAGCATTTCCAAATCGTCAGCGATCACATTTTTTTTTTTTATTCTAAGGACGGCCAACTGTTCCCAGTGATTTCGATTACATTTCCTACCTATTATTTCATGTAATGGCATCCCTTAAATTTTAAATTAGCTTTGAAGAATAAAAATAATTGAATTC
>NW_006785484.1:840166-841700 GCF_000442215.2 Lipotes vexillifer | reverse complement strand
TTCCTGCTGTTTTGTGTACATAGAGGGTGACAGGAGCTAATGTGATAATTTAAACTGTAAATGAGTCTTCACTTTGTGTTCATTAATTACAGCTAATTACTGAATTACAAACCTTCTTGGTTAGGCACTGTTATGTATTCATGTAGCATGTTGAATCTCCAGCTGGTATAAAACTGTTTTATAGACTTACAAGCTGACACACCAAGCTACCACTGAAACAATTCAGTTTGAAAACAAGGGGGGCTGGGAACACGTAACTGCAAATGCTTCTTGGAATTAAAAGAACAGACACTGTGCCTCCAACTCATATCTTTGGGGATAGAGGATCTTGCACGCATAATTAGAACAATTTATGCCACAGGAAAGAAAAAGAACGCTAGGCTGTTCTCCACTCTGGGTGAAAATCTATACTATAGCATGTAATTTGTGAGACTCATGTTCCTGCCCTTATCTTCTTGTTCCCTAGAAACTGAGCATCATAATTATTTATTAACTGATCCTGCTTTTAATAACAAAGAAGCATAAAGGATGCCAGAAATCCTGTCCTTTTTTCATGACCAGAAATGGCTAGAAAGAAAAGATTCAAACAGATGGGTCAAGGACTAAGTCATGGTGAATTCTCTCTTATTAGGTTAAAGACATTTTTAAAAATAGGGAGTTAGGCATTTTGGATTATTAAATGTTAGTATCTCCTACATCATTTCTGACTCCAGATGGAAGGTCTGTGACGTCTGGTTTACTAAGATTTTCCCTTAAAGCGTTAGCTAGAGAAATATTCGGATGTGTGACCTCTTGTTGGCCAGTATAACTGTGTCAAAAGAGGAAACATGTAAATCCAATAGGTAAGTACTTTTGTTTCATCCCTTCCTGCCTTTTTTTCATCCATTCAATAATTTTATTGAACATCTACTTTATGAGGAACAATGGGGAACCACCTCTCTTTCTCAGATCCGTGGCTTGGATGGGGCTTTACCCCGCTTTCTAGCTACAGAGCTGGGCACGTGCCTCCAGTCTGGCCAATCCCTGTGTTCTATTCTCCTGGCCATGGTGATTGGTCCAGGCATGGACACAATTCAGTCCAATGAAAGACAGTCGCTGGAACTCTTTTCTTTGGAGAGGCTCAGCTTGGGGCTTCCGAGCTACCACGTGGTGGGGACAGTGCCTGAGGATTGCGCTGCTGCAGAGCAAATGAGATTTGAGAGGCTAAGGCCAGATTTCCAATGGCGCCACTTAAACACTGGATCCAGGTTTGTCTGAACTAGTTACACCCTTGACCTTCACAGGAGCTGATAAATTCCCTCTGTGCTTAACCTGGTTTAAGTGGATTTTCTGTCATGTGCAATCCATAGTCCTGACTAACATGTACATGGTTATAAACCAAGATACGGATTGACACAGGTCGCACAAGAACATTTTGAGGATACTGAGAGGCAGGGAGGGTTTCTTTTCTTGTCTGGGAAGAGAAAGAAGATCCAGGGAGGCTTTCTGGAGGAGGTGGTGCTTCAGCAGCACTTTGAAATAAAGGAAGGCTTTC
>NW_006785484.1:837791-840046 GCF_000442215.2 Lipotes vexillifer | reverse complement strand
CAGCAGGACTTTGAAATAAAGGAAGGCTTTCTATGGGAGGGGTAGCGGAGGAGAAAGGAAGCAAAAAGGTGGAATTCCAAGGAAACCGTAGGGCTTGTAGCAGGATCGCAGAGTTTCTAGGTCCCAATACATGAAGGAAGGAAAACCCAACTGAAATGAAACATGAGGCCAGACCCTTTGCATCTTTTATCTAGTTGAGTCATACATGGTGTCAAGCATAGAAGCATAACTGCACCGTTCGGTAGCATGTGGCCTATGTAGGGCAGTCTGGCTTTCACATTTATGATGACTTTGGAAGGATCAGGTGGCTAGGGTAACTTCTTGAAAGAAAAGAAGCACATTACCTCCCATGGTTAATCATGGGTAAGGATTCCATAGCGCCAGTCTCCCAGAGATTCTCCCACAGGGAGGGAGTCACGCTTACTCATTCAGGCTCTAGAACGATCATCACTGTGCCCGTTGAGTGGTTATGTTTTGCCAGACACCAGTGTTAAATACTTGAACAGCAGCAGCAACAATAATAGCCATAGCAAACCATAACTGAGTGCTTCCTAAATTCCAGACACTGCACTATGCTTAATGATGATAACAATACATTATCATCACTGTTCTGACGGAAAACAAAAATTGATGGAGAGCTTACTGTGCACCAGGTAGTGTGCTAAGTGCATTTCTTGCATGATCTCGATAAATTTTCACAGCAGCCCTGTGAGGTAGAGAGTATTACCAAGCCCATCTTATAGTTGAGGGAACTGAGTCTCAGAGAGGTAAAGTGACTCATTCAAACAAGTGAACAAGTAGGGGACCTGGGCCTAGATCTTAGGAAAATCTTATTCTCAGGCCATCGTAGCATATTCCATATCACCTCCTGTCCTCTTTCAGTGAGGTCTTTTTGTTTTGTTTTGGGTTTTTTTTTTTTACATCTTTACTGGAGTATAATTGCTTTACAATGTTGTGTTAGTTTCTGCTGTATAACAAAGTGAATCAGCTATACATATACATATATCCCCATATTCCTTCCCTCTTGCATCTCCCTCCCACCCTCCCTATCCCACCCCTCTAGGTGGTCACAAAGCACCAAGCTGATCTCCCTGTGCCATGCGGCTGCTTCCCACTAGCTATCTGTTTTACATTTGGTAGTGTATATATGCCCGTGCCACTCTCTCACTTCGTCCCAGCTTCCCCTTCCCCCTTCCCGTGTCCTCAAGTGCATTCTCTACATCTGCGTCTTTATCCCTGTCCTGCCCCTGGGTCCATCAAAACCTTTTTTTGTTCTTTAGATCCCATATTATATATGTGTTAACATACGGTATTTGTTTTTCTCTTTCTGACTTACTTCGCTCTGTATGACAGACTCTAGGTCCATCCACCTCACTACAAATAACTCAATTTCATTTCTTTTTATGGTCTCAGTGAGGTCTTTATGGCTTCCTCTGCCATAAGGATCCCTCTTGGTCTTACTTGTCTTTGCATCCACTAACATGTTACACTAGAATCTCGCACAGAGCCTGGCACACAGTAAGTACTCAGAAATTGTTGGTCAAACTGAGCTGCATCAAATTAAAACTGTTCCTTTTCAAAGTTTTTAAAGGACTCGTATGGTATCCAAACCAGGAGGGAAATCCCTTTAGAAAGGACCGGATTTCTCATTCCGAAAACTTCCTGTCTTTCGTGTGGTTTGGAAATATCATGTATCCTGGTCTTTTTTGGGTTCTATTTTCTTTCTTTTACATTCATGGGCATTCAGAAACACTATGTGACAAGAAAGCACACATTCTCCTTTTTCAGCTTGGAGGAATGCTGGATAGGGTTTAGGCAGACTAGTCTGAACAAACACGCTCAAGAAGCAGAGAGGGCCCCCGGCATGCCCTCGGCAGCTGTGTCTCCAGATCTGCCTGGTCTCAGCTTGGCCAAAGCACGGACAACAACTGAAGCCCTTGGTGTAGGCAGATGGTCACAGGACTGGCAGTGGACCCTAAGAAACCTCAAAAATGCCCACAAACTACAAATAGATCTACACTGGGTATAATGGTCTCTGCTTGCTTTGTGGCCATCCAGATTTCCTAAGCTCTGTTTGTTTCTCTGATTTTATGGTAGCTGGGAGGCCAGCATTGACATTAATAACCACTACATATGAAAACCAAGTCAAATATCTCTCTCTTTTTTTTTTTTTTTGCTGTACGCGGGCCTCTCACTGTTGTGGCCTCTCCCGTTGTGGAGCACAGGCTCCGGACGCGCAGGCTCAGCGGCCATGG
>NW_006785484.1:826723-837645 GCF_000442215.2 Lipotes vexillifer | reverse complement strand
CTGCATCGGCAGGCGGACTCTCAACCACTGCGCCACCAGCGAAGCCCCAAATATCTCTTAAGGGACAACTCAAGTGTCTTTCTTGACTACATCTGGCCCTCATGAAACCTATCTTCCTTGTTATTCTTCCAAAACCTATTTCTAGGACCACATGTCTTAACACTTACTCTATTTTGCCCTGCAGTGCTGGTAAATTACTTCCCACGATAGTTAAACTTGACTCCCCGGTTGTATTGTTAGTACTTTGAAGGTGAAGACAGTGGGCTTTGGGGTTCCTCAGGCTTGGGTTCAAACCCAGATCTGCCACTTCTAAACTGAGCTAGCTTAAACGAACCACTTGCCTTTTGCAAACTTAATTTCCTCTTCTGTTAAATGTGAATGATGATAACACCTGTGTCATTGTGATGATTATATGAGATGGTGTATGTGAAATAGTGTTCAGGTAAGTGCTCAGGTAGTCGTTTTTGTCGTGGAGGTGGTGGTGGCGATAGCACCTCATACTGTCCATTGCACTCAGGACATTTTTGGTCAACATTTTTCCTTAGTTCACATTTGTCAGTTAATTAATGTTAACTCAGAATGGAAGAAAGATCTCCAGCCAATTGCCAGCCACTGGATGAGAAGGGACATGGGAGGAAAGGAGAATAGGCTTCACAGAGCATCCTTGCTACCGGGATAGTTCTTGGGACAGATGCTATTGGCTGTGTTCTCAGTATCCAGTTCCCTCTTCTTGCTGATAAAATCCTGGCTTTGTTCCCTGTGGCAATGCGCCCAACGAAACACTCACGTCATAGGATCTTGCTTCTAGGGATGACAAAAAGTTACACAGCTCTGGCTGAGGACGCTTAAGTGGAATTCGGCTTGGCTTGTGGGAAAGATTTGCCCCCCTAAGAAGAGGGGACACAGGTGGCTGGTATAGTTATTTCACTTCTTTTCCCGCCTTGGATGTGGACATCCTGTCTCGTGGCAGCAGCCACCCTGCGACTGTGAGACAACAGTGAAGAGACTCACAGAGACACCTTCTAACATCATTAACCCATTGATGCAACGCCATAGCTATCTACTTCTGGAGGCTATGCTAGTGAGAAAAGAAAATCTCAGTTTATTTAAATCACTCTAAGTAAAGTTATCTTTTATCTGCAGCTGAAAGCATTTCTAACCTTCCTGCTTTTCTTCTCTTTTTTGGGGGGCATTTTATTTTATTTTAAATTTTATTATTTATTTTATTTATTTATTTTTTTGGTTGCATTGGGTCTTTGTTGCGGTGCGTGGGCTTCTCATTGCGGTGTGTTCTCTTGTTGCGGAGCACGGGCTCTAGGCACGTGGGCTCAGTAGTTGTGGCTCGTGGGCTTAGTTGCTCCGCGGCATGTGGGATCTTCCCAGACCAGGGCTTGAACCCGTGTGCCCTGCATTGGCTGGTGGATTCTTAACCACTGTGCCACCAGGGAAGTCCCTTCCTGCTTCTCTTTGACAGGAAAAAACCTCTGGAAGCCCAACTGAAAAAACAAGTTCTCCAGTTTGGCAGGAAGAATATGCAGAAATGGCAGCTACAGGCTGTCTCTACTAATGCAGTAACAGCACACCAAGCCATGGGAATAATAGCTAATCATAGCTGCTAGGGGTTGAGTACTGATTCTGGGTCAGATGTGGCATGTTACTTGGCACATAGTAGGCATTAAGAGAAGTATTTTATTTTTCTGGCCGCACAGCACGGCTTGTGGGATCTCAGTTCCCCATGGAACGGTGGGATGGAACCTGGGCCCTCGGCAGTGAAAGCACGGAGTCCTGACCACTGGACTGCCAGGGAATTCCCAAGAGAAATATTTTAAACTATGGCATGAAAGCATAAATGATAAATCGCATACTCCCTTCCACGGCTCCAGCACATGGCTTATTATCTTCCTCTTCCCGACACAGATTTGTTTCACACGTTTCCTTATCTTTTCCTGTATATGGGAATGATAATAATTCCTACCTCACAGGGCTGCTTGTAAATATTAAATGAGTTACTACATGTAAAAAGCTGTCACATAGCAGGTGCTCAATATATGTTAGGGGTTATTATAATTGCTATGTGCTATGCACTGTGTTAAGTGCTTTTCTTGCATTATTTTGGTGAGATTAACACAGGGACAAAGAACTGGGTGATTTTGGTCAAACCCATTCCATTCTCTGGATGTCAATTATCTCCATTTGTAAAATGTGAATTTAATGCCAAATCGGTGCTTCCTAAACTTCTTTTGTCACGTACAACCCTTTTGATTTCTGCCACATCATGATCACCTGTATCGTCTCTACTATTTGTTTTAACCTAATATTCTTCTTTAATTTGACTCACTTTTTTCTACTTAAGTTTTACCCTAAGCAATAGCATCCATGGAATTATAGATATACATCAGTGCTTCTCAACTGGGGATGACTTTGACCCCCAGAGAACATTTGGAAATGCCTGGAAACATTTAGGGTAGTGAAGGTACTGATAGCTAGTGGGTAGAAGCCAGGGATGCTGCTAGGTATCCTACAATGCACAGGACAGTCCCCACAGCAAAGAGTGATCCAGTTCCACAAAGTCCATAGTGCTGACGCTGAGAAATCCTGACACATACACACATTTGAATATGCTTGAAAACAAATATATAGCCATCCAAAAAAAAAAAAAAGATCTGATCCAAGTGCCATGTAAACCACTGTGTGTGTGTTCAGGGGCAGGGGTGGTGATGCTGGGCATCCCCTGATGAACTTAAGTCCCTTCTTCCTCTGAAACTCAGAGAAGTCTAATTGGAGACTGTAGGTTATTTCTCTTATCACTTAGGGCTAAGTAAGGAATTTCTTCAGAAACACGACATTGTCTCTGGGAAGAAAACAATCCTCATTTCCAAGGAGCTGTGTTTACCTGTAGAAACAGTCTGACTTTCCAGAGACCATAAATCAAAGGACCTTGAGCTTCATCTGCCTGGGAAATGTGGCGGGGGGGGGGGCGCACCCCCCCCCCCCCCCGCCCCCCACTGGCTGGTCTCTCAGAGCACTTACTAAGAAAGAGACCTCACGTTTCCTGGTAGAGCAGTGATTCTCCACATTCCCCTCACCCTGACCTATGAACATGTTCACACACACAAGAGTCCCATAGGCACAGCAGGGTGAAGATCACAATTTCCCTTCCGTTTCTAACATTCAGAAAATTCCAGTGTCATGCCAGTGAGTTCACTGGCCACCTTCAACCTTCAGCAACGATTGGGAATGAATTATATGCAGTTGATTGTAATTGATCCAGAATTCCAAGACCCCAGTTGAAAACTGTTTGTTCAGGGAGCTCCTCAACCAGGAGTTTCCTAAACTGGAGCCACTTATACATGAAGGTGAGAAGCTGTGATGAGGAAGACGGGAGCCAGAGCCAGAAAAGTGACTTAGAGTTAGTGCCATGTTTTTTTGACACTGACCTATAGTAATGACACAGGATGCCTTCCTGGCACTTTTAAGTGCACAGTTCAGACTCCATTCTCAACACAGTGGTGAGAGGTTGTTAGGGAAGGAGGCTTATGCCCCATTAGCCGACAAGAAGGGTTTGGGGAAGGACCTTAAAGCAAATTCTGTAACTCCACTTCCCCCTGATTTGCTGACTTTCCACATGACTCTGGGCCAGCCTAACAGACACTCCTCCTCTGTATGATGCCCCCAGAGCCTTCACATTCCTGGGACTGGTGCTGGGGAATAATCTAGATGGAGTCACTTAGAAGTAGAGGCATTAATTGGTACAGCTTATACAAGGCTTTTCTCAGCAAAGTTCATATCCTATTGATGATTTGCATAAATCTCAGACCCACATACCTTCTTATGTGCATTGTTACAACTGTCCCCTTCTTGTTAAGGTCCTCGGTATAAGCGATTTTTGCTTAATTGGACACCAGGTGTCTAGGCCTCCCATCTCTCTCTTAATACGCGTGGAAATCGTGGGAGTCACATTGTAGCTGAGATGCACTGGAGAAGACTGTGGACATGTAGGGACATGTTGGGGAAGGTTGTATTAGGGACATTCCTAGGAGGTGAGCTCCTACGGCGATTGATAGAGCTATTCAACGCAGATGCTCAACATAAACAACCCTCATTCAAACTTAGCTATTCGTAGTCTCTCTTTTGGATTCGGAAACCTGTATCGTTGTGAGCCTCTTAGCTTTCACACCCGACCACCGTTGGCTTGTCGCTTTCTCCGAAGTTGAAGGGAGGAAAGCTAGCCAGGACTCCTTGTCTATGTACACCTGCTTGCACACGCTAAAGACGAACTTCCCCACAGATTCTGGTGTTTAAGTAGACGGGGGTGGAGGTGTTGGTGGGGGTCTGGCACGCAACCCAGGAGGGCAGAGGAAACTGAAATCACACCTCGCATCTCTTCACAGAGCTTTGATTCTCTTTCTGAGTATGATCCGCCAATCTGTAATCAAGGGTTAATTTCACAGCTCACTGCTTCGTCTAGCATAATATCCATTCAGACTAATTAAATCTGTCTAATAATGTGAGTGTCTTTGTCTTTGTTCTTCCCCTTCTTTGTTTTACACCCTTCACATCTCATCTCCAGAACCACACGCCATCACACTCTCCTTGACAAGCAGAATCCATCCCTAAAATTAAAACATTCCTGACCTATCTGCAATGACAAGGCAGGCGAGCTTCACGGCGCTCCGGCCCATGAAGGGAGCTGACACATTTGTTTTTAATTTCAAAAGAGTAGAAAGTGAAGATCTGACCCCGTCAATCAAGCCCCATGACAAGTTTAATCATTGGTGCCCCACAAAAATCACGGCTAAATAGGAATGCAAATACTGTATCACAGGGCTCTTATAAATGCTAATCAAGGAGAAGTAATCAACTGACAATTTCACTGATCTCTTTTCTGAAGAAGTCACTCAAGGCTCTGTCTCTGGGCCACAAAGAAGAGAAAAAGACAAAAGGGATGTATGAGTTTTCCCCCAACCTTCCTTTTATTTTTCCTTCCAGGACATTTCTTTTTAAAGAGAGGATCCGCTCTTTTGATCCATCGTTGAACTTGAAAGCAAAGAACTTATGCAGTTATATGTCAAGTGTACTTTATTATCAGTACCCGGGCCAGGCAGAAAACGCACCGAAACTTCCGTTAAAATAAAAATCATCATTTGTCTTTGTCATTAATCTGTTCTCAAATTCTCTTATATCTAAAAAGTGATTGACCTTCTCTGTGAGAGAAGGAGGGGAAGAAAAAGTTTTATAAGTAGTTGAAAATCTGAAAATTGTGATCATGTTAACTTAAAAAAAAAGTAGAGGCATCCCTTTTAGAAACTTAATCCAGTGTTGATGAAGAATTTATCACCACCAAGAAGTTGTGAGCTAAGCGTCTCTCCTCTAGGCTTGGATGTTTGTCTGTGCTTTTTACAGAGAGACAGACAGTTGGAGGCACATTTTTTTGAGTCCCCTTTTACACGGGACCTGAGATCTTTGCATTTTATACAGTTTAGAACCCAAGGCTTTCTTCTTTCTTCTGCTCCTCTATTTTATTTTTTAACTGGGAGCGTCCTAAGGAAATCCAGTTCATTGGTTACTTTCTACCGTAAACCCCTATTTCATGGAATCATAGCAGGAAAAGACAAAAGCCAGCACTAAGTTACTCCAAGTTTGTCCTACAATGTTTATCCAGTCCTATAAAAACAGAACATTCCAGAAATGCAGGTACTGGCAAGATTAACTCCTGTAGTGCTAACCAAACCAAGTTCCAAATGTCTAGGGTGGTCTCCTTCATCTTAAGGACAGATAAGTGGGAATATATGAGGTTTTTTTTTTTTTTTTGGAGGTGGTAGGGTGTCCCTCTTTTGTCATGTTTCATGTAAGAGGTGGACGGCCAAACCCAGCTGCTGCCTGTTCTCCTATGGCTCAGGAGCGAGGAATGTTTTTTTCCGTTTTTAAGTGGTTAAGAATAAATGAAAGGAAGATTATCTCCTGATCTGAGAATTACGCTAAATTCAGATTTCAGATTCCATAAATGAAGTTTTAGTGGAACATGGCCCATCATTTACATCCCTTCTATGGCTGTGTTGCACATTGCAGAACTGAACAGCTGCAACAGAGGTTGTAGGACCTGCAAAATAGAAAATATTTACTTCCTGGCTATTTACAGAAAACATTTGCTGACCCCTGATTTATATCATCATGGGAAGTTTGCTAGATCTTAGCTGTGCCTCAATTTCCCCAGCCATGGAAATTCTTTTTTTCCAACCACTCTATTGAGGTATAATTGACAAATAAAACTGTATATATTTAAAATGTACAGTGTGATGATTTGAGAAACATACTCACTGTGAAATGATTACCACTATCAGGTTAATTAACACATCCATCACCTCACATAGTTACCTTTTTCGTGTGTGTGGTGAGAATGCTTAAGATCTATTCTAGCGAATTCCAAGTATGCGATACTGCATTATTAACGATAGTCAGTATGCTGTGCATTAGACCCCCAGAACGTATTCATTTTATAACTAAAAGCTTGTCCCCTTTGACCAGCATATCCTCATTTCCCCCATCTCTCAGTCCCTGGTAACCACCACTCGACTCTGTTTCTATGAGTTCGCCTTCTTTTTGTAGATTCCACATCTCAGTGAGATCATGCAGTGTTTGTCTTTCTCTGTCTGGTTCACTTCACTTCGCAGAATGTCCTTCAGGTTCATCCATCTTGTTGCAAACAGAAGTTCCTTCTTTCTCATGGAATGATATCCTGCTGTATGAACGTTTTTTTTTGTTTTGCTTTGTTTTTGTTTTTTGCGGTACGCGGGCCTCTCGCTGTTGTGGCCTCTCCCGTTGCGGAGCACAGGCTCCGGACGCGCAGGCTCAGCGGCCATGGCTCACGGGCCCAGCCGCTCCGCGGCACGTGGGATCTTCCCGGACCGGGGCACGAACCCGCGTCCCCTGCATCGGCAGGCGGACTCTCAACCACTGCGCCACCAGGGAAGCCCAAACGTTTTTAATAGGAGATCACCAGTGAAGATCCCTCGGGTTTTTCAGATGTACATTTTTAGTTTACTGGAGAAGCATAAGCTTCCTTATCCTCATCCACGTGGTACCAGACCTCGGAACTTGTCTGGTCTTCACCTGCCTCTTCTGTGGCCCAGTGTCTGAGGACAGGAAGCTTCTCTAAGGGAGAGAGATTTGCAGTCTCCCCTGTGGGGTCAATCATGGGGCCTCCAGGGCCGCTTGCTGCTCCTCTCCTTGTAACATTGCTTCAAATTAAGATCTAATTCATTCTGGAATAATAATGGGGTTCCAAAAATAGAACATTGTCCACAAGAATGGGACAAAAGGGAATACCGCTCTATATTTCTATTCTGCTGTATAGTCTCTGAAACCCAATGTGACGGAAGTGATAAAGCAGAGCTGGGAAATAAAGAGGTTGGCCAATCTGTTGCCCCAACAATACTAGGGCAGGAAATCATAAAAGAGAATATTTCTTTCTGCCAGACCTGCCCAGGTATTTAACGTATCTTCACACACACACACACACACACACACACACACACACACACAAACACACACGCATCCACCTACATTTTTTTTTTACATATTTAAATAATGGTTATCCAGAATATTCTCTTAATATTTTCTTTTTCTTTTTTTTTGATAAGCCAATTTTTTTAACATCTTTATTGGAGTATAATTGCTTTACGATGTGTTAGTTTCTGCTGTATAACAAAGTGAATCAGCTATACGTATACATATATCTCCATATCCCCTCCCTCTTGCATCTCCCTCCCACCCTCCCTATCCCACCCCTCTAGGTGGTCACAAAGCACCGAGCTGATCTCCCTGTGCTATGCGGCTGCTTCCCACTAGCTATCTATTTTAGTAGATGTATATACGTTTGGTAGTGTATATATGTCCATGCCACTCTCTCACTTTGTCCCAGCTTACCCTTCCCCCTCCCCATGTCCTCAAGTCCATTCTCTAGTAGGTCTGTGTTTTATTCCTGTCTCTCACTTTGTCCCAGCTTACCCTTCCCCCTCCCCATGTCCTCAAGTCCATTCTCTAGTAGGTCTGTGTCTTTATTCCTGTCCTGCCCCTAGGTTCTTCATGACCTTTTTTTTTTTTCTTAGATTCCATATATATGTGTTAACATACGGTATTTCTTTTTCTCTTTCTGACTTACTTCACTCTGTATGACAGACTCTAGGTCCATCCACCTCACTACAAATAAATCAGTTTCGTTTCTTTTTATGGTGATAAGCCAATTTTAAAAAAATGAATGAATGAATGAATGAATTTTTGGCTGCGTTGGGTCTTCGCTGCTGTATGCAGGCTTTCTCTAGTTGCGGTGAGCGGGGACTACTCTTTGTTGAGGTGCGTGGGCTTCTCATTGCAGTGGCTTCTCTTTTTGCAGAGCACAGGCTCTAGGTGTGCGGGCTTCAGTAGTTGTGGTGTACGGGCTCAGCAGTTGTGGCTCACGGGTTTAGCTGCTCCGTGGCATGTGGGATCTTCGTGGACCAGGGCTCGAACCTGTGTCCCCTGCATTGGCAGGAGGATTCTTAACCACTGCCACCGGGGAAGTCCCTCTCAATATTTTCCAGGGCCATTTTGGTAGAGGCTTACTTCATAGCTAAACTGATCTTCTTTGGGTTAGGACAACTGGGGGTGACTCCCCCCACCCCCGCCCAGGGAAAGGAGAGGGAGTCCTGGGTTATGAGCAGGGTGCTGGGGACATTTTGTAACCTCTGGAGACAGGTTTGGTTGTCATGACTCGGAGGGTGCAGAGCTACTGGTATCTAACGGGTAGAAGCCAGGGATGCTGCACGTGTTCTACAGGACACCCTCCACATCAGAGATATATTTAGCCCCAAATGTCAATACTGCTGAGGTTTAGAAACCCTAAGGGAAGCAAAACAGTGCAAGGTTATCAACTTTGCTGCTACATAAACCTGAGTCAACCAAGGTTGTTCAGCCTTGCCGCTACTGCCCTCTGGATTGGATAATTATTTGTAGTGGGATGGGGGAGCTGCCCTGTGCATTGTACAGGGTGTAGCAGCACCTCTGGCCTCTACTCGCTACATGCCAGCAGTACCACCAGCCCCAGTCATGACAACCCAGCACGTCTCCAGATAATGCAATGTCCTTTGATGGGCAAACTTGCCCTGGGTGAGAACTGCTGGCTTAAAGTGTGAACTGGTTACTTGGCAGCTTGGTTATTTTGGACCAGTTTTGGATGGTCTTGAAGCATCAGTTGCCTAACTGGCCAAAGTGGGGGGAAACCAATGGACCTTTCAATATTGCAGCGTGGATGAAGATGGAGGAATGAGGTGATGTGTGTGGGTTCTCAGAGCGTCTGGAGAACACAGTGAGGTTGGCAGGTTTTTCAAGCACACCAAGGTCCAGATATATACTTCTCATAAGGAGGCAACTCAAGGGCGGTGTCTAATCTGGCTGTGTGTCTTTCCGTGTGGCCTTGGGTAAACTACTGCACCTTTTAAAGCCTCTGTTTTCTCATCTGTAAAATGGGGGCTAAGAATGCAGCACGGAGTTAAATAGGTAACGTCCTTCATAGCAGCTGGCCCAAAGCAGGAACTTAAATTACTGCTAGTAAGTGTAGCTGTTATCATTTGTGTTCTATGCTCTTAACACTGTCACGTTGCTCCTGACGTCTTGACTGTTAACCGAATGAGACTTAGTATTTTGAACTGAACGTGAGTATATTCAGGGGTGATTAAAATAAGTATATTTTACAAGTCAATAAAGAAGGTTTTGTCCTTCCCCTCCCCCAGCATTGCTTCCTGTTCTTGGACTCTAGATCATTATGAGGAAAGCCCAGCCTTTGAAAATTAATCCTATGCGGGTGGTAAAGGAGAGGCCTGACCCACTGGTGTGTACGAGGTGGCGGAAGTCGGTTCATTCTCACTCAGAGACCACTTAGGGCTGAGGTGTTTTATGTGGGTGTTCATTTGAAATTGGATCTGCAGGGGGAGGTCCTCAAGTTTGCAATCCCCTTCTTCTTGAGAAGGGGTGGAGGAGGTACAAATTGCGGAGCGATTTTCCTTTTGTCTTATCTCTAAGCAACCACTACTCTATCCTTTAAAAGCTCCCAGATTTGGTAAAAAAGGATCATCTTTGTGCCCTCCTAGTATGGGTGAGTCCAGGAAACATCACAAGAGACAAGAGCAGGGATTTGGAATAGGTCTGTTCCATTCGGTCCCCAAAACCGTCCACTGGAAAGTTTGGGTCACTGAATTCCCAGGGAAGTGTCAGCAGCCACGCGCTTTTCTCTTCCTGGGCCTACATTTGCTTGTGTCGTGGATGTGACTTTTTAAGAGGAGACAGCGGGTCTCGTCCCTGCTCCGTGTCCAGCTGGGTCTGGCTCAGTGTCTGACCCTTGCCAAAGAGGCGCTTAACGGGTGTTTGTTGAGTGATCCTGCGTGGGACAGAGAGTCAAGAAACTGTGCATCGTTGTTGAGGAAGGGCCCTTAGTTTAAACCAGAGTTCCCCCAGTTGGTTTCCATGGAGACGTAGCTCTGTGGGATGCCAACAGGTGTTACGCGAAGAAGAGATGGCTGTGTAGTCACATATGCTGGCCTGAGGCTAGGTTGAACAAGGCTCCAATTCAGGACCTCACTGTCTGTCTTTCTTTATGCTAATGGACAATACAAACTCCAAACACCGGGTGTGCAGTATTTGCAAAAGTTATTGGACCCCAGAGGCTTTTCCAAATGAACATCTTATGGGGTTGGTGTTCTGAGGAATGCAGTCAGTGAGACTTTCCTCTAACTGCTGACCCGCCACTGGGCCATTGGTTCCTCTCGCAGTTTTTCTCTGCCTGGAACATTTTCTCCCAGCTTTCTGCCCAGCTCACTCTCACCTGTCCCCCGTCTCTACCCTGATTTCATCCTGAGCATCTTCCTGCACCTGACACTCCCTCTTCTCCC
>NW_006785484.1:809586-826713 GCF_000442215.2 Lipotes vexillifer | reverse complement strand
CCTGCTGATGCAGATTCCTGATTCTTCCTGCGTGGCCCTGCACATGTTACATGTTTTACTCTCTGGATTCTCTTCCTCTGCAGAGCCTGAGCTCTTTGAGGACAGGATTTATGTCCATCTTACGCACTTCTCTACAGGGCAGTGCCGGGCATTGAGGGGTGGAGGGCACTTAATAAATAAATGTTAGTTGACTAAATGAATGAATGAATTTATGAATTCCTGCTTTACGCCCAGGGCAGAGACACAGAGAGGGGCGGAGTGCACATATGATCCAGGCGTGATTACATCAGCCATCGGGCTCAGCAGGGTGTATTGGGGAACCAGCAGCGTGGTGTCCTCCAGCCCTAGGACAGTGTGCCTCCTAGTAACAGCTGCTCTCGCTCTGAGTGAAATGCTCCTTCGGCCCGAGCAGCTTGCTCACGTTGCCTGTGTTTGTGGGGAGCGAGGGCAGATTTCTGTCCATCCACGCACACGCTTTTTCCCCCGGGGATGAGAACCATGGCACATGATGCAGTATTTTTTATGGACTGCCCACAGCAGACAGGGACCTGTGGTAAGAACCCAGGATTTGGGTTCAGATACTAGCTTTGCTCCTTACAAAGTGGGTAAACATGGACATGTTCTTTAACATCTCTAAGCGTCACTTTTCTCATCCATAAAATGGGTCCTTCACTTAGGGCTGATGTGAAGATTAAATATTTATGAAAAGAATTTAGCACAGCGCCTAGTGCACAGTAGAAACTCAATAATAATAATAAACTCATTATTATTAACATATACCTATGTCTCATCATCATAACAACCCTCCAGAGTAGACCTTCTATTTTGCAGACAAAGAAATGAAGGGTCAAAGAGTTTACTCAAGCCTTCCTCAAGGTCTGGCAGTTGGTAAGTGCAGCCCAGATTTGCACTCACATCTGCAGGACCCCAGAGCCCACACTCCTGTCTGCTGTGTGTCTTAGGAGGTGGGGTCACAGGCAGAACAGAACAGAACAGCCTGTCCGTAAAGCTGCCCAAATCCCCGAACAATCGATGTTTCCCTCCTGACTCCCTCCAGCAACTAGCTACACCTTTCCAACCTGTCTGAATTTTTCTCATGTTATTACTCACCTCTGGGATCTGGTTTATTGTATGAGGTGGCTCATCCTTTGGGAGAAAGAAAGAAACTGACTGGAGGGACTGGAGGAGAGAGGAAGGTGACGCCAGACTGTTAATTTTCACGATACGCGGGCCTCTCGCTGTTGTGGCCTCTCCCACTGACTGGAGGGACTGGAGGAGAGAGGAAGGTGACGCCAGACTGTTAATTTTCACGATACGCGGGCCTCTCGCTGTTGTGGCCCCTCCCGTCGCGGAGCACAGGCTCCGGACGCGCAGGCCCAGCGGCCACGGCTCACGGGCCCAGCCGCTCCGCGGCACGTGGGATCCTCCCGGACCGGGGCACGAACCCGCGTCCCCTGCATCGGCAGGCGGACTCTCAACCACTGCGCCACCGGGGAAGCTCGATGCCGGACTTTTATATTCTGGTCTAGTGGAGGTGGTCAGAGGCCTCCCTGACTTGATTCAACATCCTCTTAGCCATCCTAACCTCGCTCACTCCCTTCCAGGTGCCTGTCTTACTGCTGGTGCCTGTGGGGACTGGGCTGGTCTGGGAGCAGTGGGGAGGAGAAAGCCTCATTTTCCGGTTCATCTCCTGGCGAACCTGAGGGTCCCTTACCTTTGGAGCTGACCACAGTCACTGAGGAAATCTGCATGAGAGCCTCGGGCAGAGCCAGGCTAATCGAGGGAGCTGTTTCATGAGGCTGCTCAGAGAGTCCAGGACTACTTGGAGGCTTCTCCCCTCACATCAGAAGGAAGGGAACACAGGAGAACAACAGGAGAGAGGCCTCCGTGTACCCACGTCAGTGCACAAACTCCAAAAGGGTAACACATGGAAACCAGGCATTTCTGCCCACTTCTGTCTCTCTGATCCTTAGTGTTATTTAGGCCTCTGTTTAAATACCTTCTCCACAGTAAGGGCTTTCCTTACCGTCCTAGCTAAGGGTCCACCTATTCTTTTTCTCTCCAGCTTTATTGAGATATAATTGACTCACTCTTATGGCATCAAACATCAACAATAACTGAGGTTGTCTTGATTATTTGTCTGCTAATTTGTTCCTCTCACCAAAAGAGGAACTAAAAGATCTCATGTAGCTCCATGAGATCCGAAACCTGGTCAGTCTTGTTCCTTGTTCTATTTCAGCATCTAAAGCAGTGCTGGGTAGAGGAGCTACTCAGTAGTGTTTGTTGAATGACTGACTGATTGCATTATGCATTTACCAGCTTTCTCTGTAAAGAGACTGTCATGGGAGACGGTTAATATGGAGATCATATGCACTGATTCTATTTTAAAATTTTCATTAATGAGAGAGTAAGAATAAAGAGGGGCAAAGGCAGCATATGGGACTTAGGTTAGACGTCAAAAATTTCCTGTCTAAGGGTGAATTGGGTAATTAGACTGCGCTGCAGAGGGAGGCTGTGTAAACTCCTGTCAAGTATTTTTTTTGGCCACATCGCATGGCATTCATGATCTTAGTTCCCCCGACCAGGGATCGAACCTGTGCCCCCTGCAGTGGAAGTGCGGAGTCCTAACCACTGGACCACCAGGGAAGTCCCCTGTCAAGTATTTTTTTAATGTGGGGAATATCCTCAGGGACATTTACAAGTGACCCCGATACTTAGTTCTTATCTGCAATCTCTCTCTAGAGCCATGGTTCTCAACTGGGAGATTTTTGCCTCCTGGGAGATGTTTTGAAGGTCACGCACAGGAGCAGAGCACTGCTGCCGTCCAGGGGGTGGAGGTCAGGGATGCGGCTCAACATCCTGTAATGTGCAAAACAGCCCCACAAGGGAATTGTCCTGCCCAAGATGTCTGGTAGTGCCAAGGTTGAGAAAACATCTGTTGGAGATGTTTCAGTTTGCTGTCTTCAAGGGCCCCACTGAATCCAGCTCTGTTCAGGGATTCTCCAAAGGACTGGACAATTAGGAGAGTGAGTGTGACACAGAAAAAAAGTTTCATATTTGGGGACACAGTTCAAGGGGTGTGTTGGCCAAAAAGGAGCCAATGGAAGACCTACTATGATTATTATTCACATTTGTGCATTGAATAAATATTTATATGTTCTCTGCATGATGCTAGATCAGGGGCTGGTAAACTTTCTTAGAGAGCCAGATATTTTAGACTTCATAAGCTATAGAGTCTCTGTATCAGGTCCTCAACCTTGACATTGTAGGGCTAAGGCAAACATGTTAATGAATGGGTGTGGCTGTGTCCCTAAAGCTTTATTTACACAAACAGGTAATAGGCAGGATTTGGTCCCCAGACCTGGTATCCTAATCCCTGATGCCACAGAGATGAAAAGAGCAAAGACTGGGCTCTCAAGGAACTCAGCGTCCAGGGGAAATTGACAGGTGAATAAAGCCCAACTGCTGTATGAAGAGAGGAGGCCTGATTAGCAGATTTTCTGAATATTGTTATTAGGTCCAGTTCCCTTGGTCAACTTGGTCAACGACGTCAGTCAAGCCTGACCTGTGTTCTTTCCATATCTGAAGGCTCTTCTAACCACCACCATCATTCTCATGACCACTGAGAACTCCAACAATGTCCAAAGCAGCAGCTGGGCTCAGTGGTGGGGTCACCAAGAGTCTTCGCTCTTTTCTCTCCCTCTGAGCCCTTTATAACTAACAGTGAGTGTGATGATTATGATGTACTTAGATGGCCTCCTGCCTCTGCCTTTCACACGGGCACCAGGGTAAGCCCCTTACATTGCAAATCCGACTGTGTGAACCCTGCTTGAACCCTTCCCTGACTCCACTGCCCTTGTGGTAGTTGTTGGCTTCACGATGATGTGTACACACACACACATGCACGCATGCATGCACACACACACGTGTTATTTAGCTTTTATTTCAAAATAGCAATATAAAAAGTGCCAATGACTGTCGGTTAAATATGGTCTTACTTCTCTAAAATCCAGACCTTTGCTTATGTGCCCTAATGCAGTGGTGCCTGAGTGTGTGTGTATACATGTACACATATATAATATAGGTACACACGTAATGTGTATATACATGCATATATAATATATCACATTGTTTTCTTAGAATCTCTTCGCTTATTATTTGTATTATGGGGTTAAGAGGTTATGTGGATTTCAGGGGAGCTTTAGAAGCAGGTATAGATACAGGTGCATTATCTGAAAAACAGTTTTAGGGTAATAAAGGTTGCATTATTCAGGAAGCCTGTGTGGAGAAGGTTGTGTGTGTCGGGGGGTTGCACGGGTGATGGGGATGGATGGAGAGCAGAGGAAGGAGCAGAAAATGAGGAAGGAGGGGTCCTGAGCCAGGGTAGTGGGCACACCGGTCTGAGCTGCAATGCCTGCTTCTCTAGAATCAACAATATCGTTGCATATTTTAATTTTTCCCCCAACAGGCATTTCCCAAGCTGTGCACTGGACTAAAAAGATGAATCTTAGACAATAGCCTACCTGGCATTTTGCTGATTTTAATGTGTTTATTGTGTAAGTTATCAACAGAAGCCTTAAGGGATTTTGGAAATGGGGCATGTTAAAGACGAAAGAAAAAGAAAAAGAGAGAGAGACAGGAAAGATATTTTCTTCCCTAGGTGTTGTCTTCTTAATTTGCATAAATGACAATAGTGAACATCTTGATTCACTGCCACCTTTGTAAAGCTGGTAGTTGGAAATCAGCCACCATATATAATAATAACCCCTATTTATATATGACAGGCCCTGTCCCCGGCGCGTCACAAACCTTCTCTCAGTCAGTCCTCTAAAAATCCTTAAGGAGCTGTTCGTGCTCATTGAAAAAAAAGCAGAGGAGGCACAGAGAGGTGACATTTCTTGTGTCAGTTCACGCAGCCAAAAGAGGTGGAATCAGGGCTTCCCACAGACTGACCCCACTCGGGAGCCAGGGTTACTTCACTGGGGGTGGTGGCAGCCTTATCAATAAGGAAGATCAGAAAGGTCCACATGGAAACATGAGTTCATGAGCCCTGGGCTAAAGTCCACTGCTACTAGCCACTGCGCTTAGTCCTGGCTTTTCCTTTTAAATAAGACTTTTCTTGGATTAAAAAAAAATAACACAAGAACTTGGTAAAAAATATCAAACACCACAAAACTCAAAAGTGCCCCATCCAAACCTAGTGCTCCTTTCTGGTCAGTGCAGAAATATTCTCTCCATAAACTTAAGTGTATGTATATTCACACACATTAAATCTTATTTAAATAAGATTTTAAGTAAAAGTTTTATATAAAAGGAAAACCAGGACTAAGCTCAGTGGCTAATAACAGGTTATTTGTTGGGAATGATTTATATATTATTATTATTATTTTTTTTTGCGGTACGCGGGCCTCTCACTGTTGTGGCCTCTCCCGTTGCGGAGCACAGGCTCCGGATGAGCAGGCTCAGCAGCCATGGCTCACGGGCCCAGCCGCTCCGCGGCACGTGAGATCTTCCCGGACCAGGGCACGAACCCGTGTCCCCTGCATCGGCAGGCGGACTCTCAACCACTGCGCCACCAGGGGAGCCCTTTATATATTATTTTTAACACAAAGGTGAATGTTATAGACACTTGGTGTTTCCATTAAATAATAAATCTTTGTGATTGTTCTCTATCAACACACAGAGATTCACTTCATTCTTTTAAAGGGCTCTATTGAAACTTCTGGTATGGAAAACTGAAAAATGCTTGTGCAATTCCAACGTGGTATGGAACCACGTGGTGGTTTTCTACCAACGTGGTGTGGTAGAAAATACCACACATTTAAATAGTGCTGTACCTGTATTAACTCATTTAATCTCCTACCTACCATATGAAATAGGTATTTTAATAGTCCTAGTTTTCAGATGAGGAGACTGAGGAATAGGGAAGTGAAGAGGCTTTTGCCCAAGATGACACATCTTGTAAGTGGAAGAGCTAAGATTCAAGCTAGTGGGTCTGGCACCAGGTTTTAACCATTGCCCTCTAGGTGGAGGCAATATCCTTATGCACACCTCTTCGTACACATGCCCAGATAGATGTAAAAGATAAATTTGCAGCCATAAACTTACAGGTTGAAGAGAATAAATGCTTCAAATTTTGTCAGCTATTGCCAAATTCCTCCTTAAAAAAGTAAAACCATTTCTGCTGCCAACAACAGTGCATGGTCCCATCTGTGGAGTGTCAGTTCTTTATTATGGCAGGGGGATAAATGGAGTGGGCTCCTGTCTTAACAATGAGTGTGCCTCTCCTTTGGACAGAACAGAAGCCAGCTGAGTTCATCTTGTGTGACTCAACTGTCTTGATTTCATCATCCTCTGGCAGAGTAAGCTTATCCCACAAGCCTCTCTCCTGTGTTGCCCCAGTGGGGAAGTCACCATTGCTAGCTGCCTAGCAACCATACCAGCACACACGGAACTACTCATACAGCGCTTAGCACAGGCAGACACCTGAGCCTCTTATTACCATTGAGTCACATTAATGAGCTGATGACGTAAGCAGATCAAGGAGGCAGGGGATGATGTGGAGAGAGGAAGGCTGCTGGCAAAGGGGCTTCATGTGCCTAGACACCAAGAGAGCTAGTGGCTCGTTTGGATGAACAGAACTTTTGGCGTGTGGAATATCAGCTGAGGTCATCACATTCCTCCACCTGCCTCTTGGTGGCCAAACCTATTTGTGCAATTAATATGGAATGCTCTGGCTTTTATCAATGGAGCTAGAGTAGAAGATGATATGGAAAGAGAAATACTCTTTATCTCAAGTGTTGCTTGACACCAGAGGCCTTAAACTGTTGGCTGGAGAGCTGTGTTTGGCCTGAAGATACATTTTTTAATTTTTGAACTGCACAGGGTATTTGAAAAATCTGGAGTGGTTGCCAACAAGTTAAAAATCAGAAACTCTCACATAATAGCTTCTTCTAAAAAAAAATTTTAAACTGGGCTTCCCTGGTGGCGCAGTGGTTGGGAGTCCACCTGCCGATGCAGGGGACACGGGGTCGTGCCTCGGTCCAGGAAGATCCCACATGCCGCGGAGCGGCTGGGCCCGTGAGCCATGGCCGCTGAGCCTGCGTGTCCGGAGCCTGTGCTCCGCAACGGGAGAGGCCACAGCAGTGAGAGGCCCGCGTACCTCGAAAAAAAAATAAAATTAAATTAAAAACTGGCAACTCTGGGTCCAAATTTCTGCATGGACATGACTAGCTCCTTACCCCCTTTGGACTAAGCAGGTGCTCTGTAGTTTGCCATGCTCCCCACCACTCCCTGCTGTCTTCCATACTGGCTCTCTTGCTTCATTCCTGCCTGGCTCCTAGAGGCATGTGACTTCAGAGTGGCGGCTCTGGGTTCGTGACAAGCAGCGTTCAAGTGTGTGTACGCATGCCTGGCATAACGCGAGGGCTCCATAAATGACAGTTGCAATAATATTTGACTCGAGCAATGGGAGTTGAAGGGACACTGAATTACAGCTCATATTAATGTGTTTTCAAAACTATACCAATGATCAACATATCACATTTAAAATTCTCACAAATACAGCAGAGATGATATTATGATTATTACTACTACAGTGATGATGATAATGGATTATTATTAATTATTATTATTATTAATTATTAGAATAATAAAAGCTCAGCAGCTCAAAACTTCTTCAGGGGTGTCATGAATAGCAAGTCCAGAAAAGGATGCGTTTTGTAGGTTGATTGAATTCAAATGAGATACCGCCTCCTCCAGTAATTTTGTTTTCCTGTTGAGACTTTTTTCAAAATCCTAGATCTGACTTGGTGCGATTTAGAGATGGCTCAGTTTGTTTTGTTTTTTCTTGCATCAGGGACTTCTGTGTGGGTCATGCTCAGGGAAGTGTCCGGAAAAGGGAAGTTTGGTGGACAGGCATCCCAGTGATTTCAAGGCAGAGTGAAAGCAGGGAAGGATCCGTGGCCTGATCAGAGTCAGCAACGCCAGACTTAGCACTTCTGGAGTCAACCTTACCCTGTGATGCATGGGCTGATTCTCAGAGTGAACCTTAAAATTTGCATATGAAGATATGAAATTCTTTGGGCTCTTTTCCAGTGGGCCCCTCAAAGCCTCACCTCTTCCTCAGTAAGCCCCAAGTGCTAAATGATATTCACTGAACCATCAAAGGTTCTATTTTTCTCAATAAATAAAGAGCTTCCATCCTCAACTCCCAAACCAAAGGGCCCATCTCAACTCCGTGAAAGAATTCCTAAGCAACCTATATTAACAAGTTGTCACATACCAACATTTCTTATCAAATACCATCCTAAAAACACGGCCTGCATTATTATTACTTTTTCTTGGTATTTAAGCTGATTAGAAAGTTGGTTCTGTATTTGATTAAGTTCTGCAGAAACTGGACTTGTGATGAATCATTAAACAGAGACACATTTTTTTTTTTTTTTTTGGTACAGCAATAAAGCCTCCAATGATTAATTAAGGGAACAATGCCAAAACAAGTGTCTTTGTTTAAAGCGCAGTGGACAAGACAGCCTTGGGAAAGTTGATGTCTTAAGTAGACACCACAACATGTTTTTAATTATGTTCAGGAAGACGAACAAGAATAGGAATCGCCAACTGTTTAGAAAGATAATTTTCTTTTTTGAAGAAAGATTAGAATTAAAAAAAACAAACAGAGCATTATTGATTTAACACAAATGCCATTTGTTGGGCCTTTTGTAATTTCCTTATTAGTGTCATCATTCTAGAGTTCACATCTCCCCTTGTGTTATAGCGTTTGGCATCCGTTCAGCTCTCAGCAATATGATACAGTAAACATGCAGTGACTGCTCATATTAAAATGTTTTATTTTTTGTAACTGTACAGATGATCATGCAGTGCAAGTCCTAAATTATCCCAATCATTACCCAAGCTAAGCGGAAGAGAGGGAGCCGGGGGCCCGTCTCTGTGAGATGAAAAGGCAGGCCGAGGGTGGTGGGCGAGGCTCTCAGTCAGAAGAGAAGCGACTGCAGAAAAGTTCAGGCAACACCAGTTCCCCGTCGCACCATCATGAGAACAGCCCACCGCTCGGTTGAAACAGACATCAGCTGGCCTGGATGATGTACAGAGTGAAAGATGCATTGGGAAGCAGCTTACCTTTGGGTTATACCAGGCAGTCAGATTCCACTTGGATCAAAGCGTCCTATCTCGATATTAAAGGTAATGGTAGATTGAACTTTAAACAAGATCGGCTCTTTTCAAAAAAGACCGGCTCTTTAAAAAAAAAAAAAATTAATTAATTAATTAATTTTTCGCTGCGTTGGGTCTCTGTTGCTGTGTGCGGGCTTTCTCTAGTTGCGGTGAGCGGGGGCTGCTCTTCGTTGCATTGCGCGGGCTTCTCATTGTGGTGGCTTTTCTTGTTGCCGAGCACAGGCTCTAGGTGCGTGGGCTTCAGTAGTTGTGGTTCAAGGGCTTAGTTGCTCCACGTCATGTGGGATCTTCCCGGCCCAAGGCTTGAACCCGTGGCCCCTGCATTGGCAGGCGGATTCTTAACCACTGAGCCACCAGGGAAGCCCCAAGACCAGCTCCTAATTGCAAAATGCTGAAGACAGAATAGGAGCCTAATGGTTTGCCCCTTTTCCCCCCAAAACTGTCAGGAAACGGCCTCAACTCATTTGGCGATCGATGGAAATATTGCGTGCGGAGTGGAAGCTGTGAGCTGTGTGTCAGGAAGTCATTTAGATGTATGGCTCACGGCAATCTCCCTTGTTGTCCATCCCACTAAGCTCTGAGAAATGGTTAATTATTCATTTTGCTAGTAAGTAATGGCTTTATCTTATCATAAGCATGAACAATATTGGAGACCAGCTTGAGAACGGTACAAAGATGCTCTGTCTTTTGTACATTCCTTGGTTTCTTCTCTCTGCTAATGTGGTTTGAGTGTCTTCTGGGCACTGGGCTCTGGGCTGAATGCTGGAGATCTCAGGGTGAACAAGCAGCCCCTCTCCCCAAAGAGCTCAGGCTCCAGGCTTGGAGAACTGAAGGGGATGCATTTCTGTGGAAGGACATGCATTCCAGGCACTGGCAACGTGGAGGCAGAGGAAGGATCCAGGCACAGCTGGACACCGGCTCGGCTTTCTCCTCAGGAGGATGCTGGCGACTTGCAGTGCTGAGATTGATTCAAGAACCCAGAGAACCTCATGTTTGTCAACAATCCCTCATATCAGTGTGGCAACCTAAGGCCCATGGGCCAAATCCACGCTGCTGCTTTTTTCCGTAAGGCCTGAAAGCTGAGAATCGTTTTCACCTTTTTAATTGGTAAAAAAAATTAAAAAATAAAAATTGTAATAATATATTGTCACATGCGAGAATTACGTGAATTTCAAATCTTAGTGTCTAGAAATAAAGTGGTGTTGGAACACAGCTGTGCCCAGTCTCATTGCATGTGGCTGCTTTTGTGCTGTGGAATGATTCAGCTCTGCATTTCAGCCCAAAGCGGCTATGAACAATCTGCCGAGAAATGGGTGTGGTTGTGTTCCCAGCACAACTTTTCTGCTGGTTTTCATAGTTAGCCAACTCTGCCTAAACCAAAGTCCATAGGTTCAAGGCAAAGATTCAGCTACTTTCTCATCTCTGACTGATTATCATGTTGAGAGAGAGGGAACATAGGAAACCACGGACAGGAAGAAGCCCCATGGACAGGAAATTCCACATCCTCGGCTTAGTAAGAAGGGAGCCTGTAGGACTGGGCTGATCCATAACCAATTCGCAAGGTGACAATTGCATTCACCAGAATTCCCCTCAGTGAAGGCGCTGAGTGTTCTAAGGAGAAATACTTTATTGAGCCACTCGGGATATGAGTGGGGAAATGAGGTCTCCTGAGAGGGAAAAGTGTCACTGGTCGCCTTTCCAGAGAAGGCCTTGTTTTGCTGAGCGTGTTGGAATGTTTGTGGGAGAAACTGGGGCTGAGCTGAATTGCTTCACTTAGCAGAAAGAAAGCAGGACTGGCATTGGTGGGGACAAAAGGAATCAAGGAGAAAGCTGTGGGCCCCATGCAGAGAGGGGAGAAAAGAAATCTCTGAGTTTTCAGAGAAATGTGTGAGAAGCTTTATCAGGTGTTGCCAGGGCAGGGTGAGGTCACCCCACTTCTGTGTTCCCCTTGTGAAATTCACTGCCATCTCCATTACTCATTCGTCGGTGCTTTGGTGAGGGAGGGTCCTTTCGAGGGAAACTGATGTGGTGCCCTGTCCTGCTCGGGGTTGGCATCAAGTGAAACTAGAGGTGACGTGTTAGGCTTAGGGAAATGCGGGGACATGGCTGACATTTGGTTCACATCTTGACGGCACCTCATTCAGGTCTGAGCAGACACCGTGCCCTCTGCGGGGCCTTCCCTGGGCACCTATTCTTAAGTTGCTTCCTTTCCCTCATTCTTCATCCTCCCCAATCCCTATGCCCTGGTTTAGTTTTCTTTAAGATACCTATCATCACCTGACATACTCTTATATAATTATTTGTTTTTGTGTTGGATGTCTCTTCTCCCTTATTTAGGGTCCATGAGAGAGAGCAGAGATGTCGTCCGTTTTGTTCAGTTCGGCATCTCCAGGGCTTAGAACAATGCTCAGCGCGTATTAGATAGAATACATTTGTTCAGCAAACGGCCAGGAGATGCAGGGGTCCCTACTCATTGCCACAAGCCTGCGGAGTAGCTCCTGTTGGCCCACCTGCCACATCGGGGGCTGTACCTTTGTACTGGCCCCTCCTTAATTCAAACCTGAGCCATTTCTCACCTGGAAGACACCAACGGTCTCCTAAATGACCACCTACTTCCACTCCTGCCCCCTCCAAATCTGGGTTCTACGCCACAGTCTATCCTTTTCAAGATGTAATTCGGATAATGTCACTTCCTGGCTTGAAGCCCTCTCACTGCTTCCTGTCACTCTGAGAACAAAATCTATGCGACTTCTCATGGCTCCCCTGGGTAACTGAGCTTTTACCTAAATGGTTCCATCTTTATACTACTCGTTGCTCCCTGTGCCCTAGCCACATCCCTACCCACTGTGTTCCTGCAAAACATCATGCTCTCTTCCCTTTAGGACCTTGACACTTGGAGGTTCTGTGCTCCCCGAGTCTCCCTTGACTGCCTCCTTCACATCACTGGGGCCCCAGCTCAAAGTTCAGGCACCTCAGAGACGCGTTCACTGACAATCCGTCTAAAGTCATCCGCCCCAAATATGATCACTTTTTATCACATCACCTTGTTCTGTCATCTCTTCCTTTTGGCTCCCATCACTAGATGTAATTCTCTTATTCGTTCTGTTGTTTACTAGTTTACAGTCTGTTTTCCTTCCCTAGGATGTTGGCACCTGGATAGCAGTGACCTTGACCATCTTATTAATTGCCAATACCTAGAATAGTACATAGCACACCATAGATGCTCAATAAGTACTTTTCAAAGGAATGATTGAATTGATCTGACAACAAAAGAGTGGCTTTTCTACTCATCTTTCAGTGCCCAGTTCCTCCAATAATATGTGTTAGTCCCTGGTAGTTCTGCCAACGTAATTCTTACAGATCCTTATAGATCACATGCCTGTGTATTAGGTGCATGTTCTTAGCTATCCCTTGAAGTTACAACGAGGTTCAAAAATTAAGTGTGATGTAACTTTAAGTTTTCAGTTCGATGTTTGGAAGGGTTTGGAAGACCAGAAGTGGCCAGATAATCACCTCTGGGTCCATACTCTTTCTAGAGTTATTATAGTTATGTCTTTAAAACAAGGACATAACAAGGTATATCCCTTTTCCGGTCCTGCCATGAATTATCAGCTTCTTAAAGTGAAATCAAAGTCAATAGCCGTTTTGCAGGTGGAATGATTGCAGACTCCAGCCCTTGGTTGAATTAGCATGTAAAGGGAAGTCTTGGACTTGGGTAATTATAGGATATTTCCTTAATAAACCTTATCTGATCCTTTTCCCTAATAATTGTATGTAATTATATTTACGTGTGAGAACATTGCATATTAATGGAGACTAGGGCCCTGAGGATTTAAAGAACTTACGAGGCATTTGACTGGATACAACCAAACATTACATGTCATCCAAAGCACAGGGGGAGAAAGGAATTTGTCAGAAAGAAACCAGGTAATAGGAGAAACCCAACACGTTCATTAACTGATAATATTTTTATTAGGTTGTTACTTCCAAGTGTCTTTTAGTACTTGTACTTGAATTTAAATGTCTGAAAAGGAATGGGTATTCAGGAAAAGAAAAGTAATTACACCCTGTAATTCTGACTTAATTACAAGGAAATAGATGTAACATGATGTGATAAAAGTTATGATGGGCTCTTTAAATGATATATGTCATTAACATGTTAATTGGCATGAAATCTGAACTCAGAGCCAGACAAATCTTAGGTGAATATGAGGTCAGCTCCATTACAGGCAGCCTTATAATAAAAATTCCATAAAAACATTTAAAGTTTTATTCTACCATGTACTTTTTCCCGTTTACGTTCAATACAGTGAAATTTCAGTCCTGCTCTTTAAAAAAAGGAAGAAAAAAAGGCTATCCCCAAGACACTGAGGTGATTAGCTGAAATTTGTCATTGAGAAGACACAGAGTCAAGGCCAGATTAAATGGGAGAATGTGTTTTTTTTCTGAGCTCAAAGACCAAGTCATGTTCTAAAAATCCAGTTCTCTCAGCATTTTAGCATAAAGATGAGATGAAATGAATAAGGATTTTGGTTATTAAAAGACAATCTTTTCTTCCAAGACTCATCCCATGACCTGTTTATTTTATTTAATTATGATTTTTTGGCACATGGCTGTGGTAAGTAATCAAATGTGAAAAGAATACATCTACTTAGCAGAAGGAAATAGCCAAATTAGACCCTGGGTAACTGTTCTAAGAGGGAGTAGAAGGCCACAGGGAGCCTCAGAGCCTCAGACCTTCAGCTAGAAATATTTGACTCATATATTTGAATGAGAAGCTACCGTAGCAACTTTGCTATTGATTTGTTTCAGTATTAAAAGTACCAATGCATAGTCTAATTCTATAGCTCTCGGAGATGGAGAAGTTTCTGTGGGAGCCACGACACTGATGCCCCCTTTACATGATATTCTCACCCCATGCACACCCAGACTGGCATCTCTGTCAGCGGGGACATCTGTGAATATGAAAATGTACCTTGCATGGATGCTTCTCAGAGAGTTCCTCTCTGTTCCTCATCTCTTGGTGGACATTTATCCTAGCTTAATTCAAATGATTTTAAAAGAGAATGGATTCCAGAGCCTCTATGTTTGGTAATCATCTAAACATAAAGGAAAGAGGGATTCAGGTGGAGGGGAGGACCCTCAGGCAGAGCAGATTTTAGCGATGGATTTGCTATTTCGCAGGTTTGGAGATGAAGAACAGTGTCATGGGTAGAAGGACAGGATACAGATTCTGTTGAGTTGGACATGCCCCTGCGTGATTCACCCTTCTGACTCACTCACTTCCTCTACTCCACTTGGGGTAGAAGGGCTTTCTTGATGTTTTCTTAATAACCCTAACTCATTCCTGCCCCAGGGCCTTTACACGTGACAATCCCACTCTCTGAAATGTGTTTCTGCTACTTCCCTTGTTCATCAGGTGTCGGCTCAAATATCAATTCAAATATCCTCTGGTAGCCTTCGCCGGTTGCCCCGTAAACCAGCAACCCCTCCCACGTCTTTTACTTTCTAGTTCCTTCCTTTGCCTTGATTGTCTTCATATATTGTGGCAGATGTATATTTCTTTGTAGCCCGTCTCTCCCCTCTAGAACACAGGCTCCCTGAGGGCAGGCACCAATCTGTCTTGCTCACTGCTGGATTCCCAGGCTGAGAACAGCATCAGGCACATGGAGGGAAACACGCACCCATCACATGAGCGATGCAGGGGTGTATCCTGGTGCCCCATTCACCAGCTGCATGTTTTTGGGCTAGTTACTTAATTCGTAGGTGCCTCAATAATCTCGTTGGTAAAATGGGAATAAGAGTTTTAAGAATTAAATGACTGAATGCACGGAACCCTCTTAGCATAGTGCCTGGCATGGGATAAGTAAGTGCTCAGCACGTGTTGGCTTAAAAATGGGAGGTTTTTCTTTAGCAAATCAAGACAAAATAGGCTGAGAATTGAATTCCTGTCTGTATGTGGGTGACAGCTGAGGTGGGTGACGGGGGTCAGGAAAGCATCCTTCCTGCTCGGGTCTGCTGTGTGCTAGAGTTCCCAGCACATCTGTAGAGAATACATCTGTATACTGGGGAGGGATTGACATACACTCCTTAGTGTGTACGGAGCACCTCCCCTTCTTCACTGTGCCCAGCTGAGAGTTCAGTTAAGGTCAGGGCAGCCTTCTATCAGGGAAGCAGCTGAGGGCAAGGCAGGACAGAGCATGATTATAAGAGAGTGGACCCAGGAATCAAACAGGTGTTGGCTTCAAAATCCCAGTTCCCACTGCTTCCTGGCTTTGTGATCTTGGATGAGTAACTTCACCTCATGGGCCTCAGTTTTCTCATCTGCAAAATGGGACTAAAAAAGCATCTTTTTCCCCATAGGGATGTGGTAAGGATCAATTGAGATAATGTAAGCAGAGTCCCCAGCGAGGACCACGTTACAGAGAAAGTTTCAACACGCGTTGTCCATCGTGCTTCAAGTTATGCTGTGTCTCTGTGTGGAAACCACAGAAGGAATTCAACAAGCACTTGGTCTCAGAGGCTTAGCTATGATTAATTGAGCCCGAAAGCCTGCAGACATGAAAAAGCCCTAAGTTGATGCTAAAGGTAAAAAGGGAATAAATGGCAGCTGCCACGTGCTGAGTGCTGCTGTACAGTGTGTGGCCAGCCTGTGCCCGGCCACCACAGTCTCCTCGTCACACATCCAATGGCCACCCAGGGAGGTAGACCTCGCCCACGGCTTGAATCGAGCTTTTCCTAAACCACTCATTTAAGAAACTTCACCTGACAATCAAAACACAGACTCAATTCCTGGGAGCTTCTGACAGTCAGGCCGAGTTGGCCAAACACCAGCCCTCTTCAGACATTGGCCGCGGCCAGCTCAGCAGTCACTGGGCAGTGCCAACTCTTTGCCAGGTCTCCTCTGGCACAGGCGTGGGTTTCTGCACCTGTGGAGTATGACAAGGTGCAGGGGCCATGCTGATACACCAGCATCTCCCGCCAGGACCCGCTGGTTCAGTTCTATCTCCGAGGGTCTGTAACACTCTCCTTTCCATGAGGAATGTCTTCGGAGACTCCCGTCCACCAAGCCCTTCTGTAAGTTTCTGATTCAGAAACCACCTTGGAGGGGAGCTGGGGTGTCCCTCTCCATCTCCTCGGTGCCCCTGGATGAGCACCCCCTGCTCCTTACCTGTTATCACAAAGACAGGAAGCGCCATTCATAATTTAAGCCCGCCCTTTCTTTCCTACACGCCACCAACAAGAGCCGGATGCTGGCGGAAAAACTGAACTCTTTCTCCCAGGATACACTGAAGATCAAGCAGAATCTCATTAAATCTCACTTCAAAGATTCGTCCTTTATTTCCATACAAACAAGTTTAAATTATCGTGCGTGAATCTGCTGTTAGCAGGGACCCTGTTCCATTATGCATGGTTCCTTAGTGCTCGGATCATGAATAATGGGCAGTGCTCCATTAGCGATTTCCAGTAATATGCTAAACTTTGGGAGTGGTCACGTTATTGGGTTAAAGTTTCGTCGTTTGCATATTTATTTTATTCCTTACTCAAGCTATCATGCTCTGGTTCATCAGAATAGGTATTGCAATCTTGTTGTAATTAAGCACAGCATGTTGTAGCTATGATTTCTTTATTGTTATTACTATTATTTAATATGTATTGAGCATTTGCTGTGTGCAGAGGATAGTGCAAAGGATATTATCCTTGCATACATAGTGTTATTTAATCTTCACCAGAAGCCCATGAGATAGGTTTGATTCTTATTTTCCAGGTGAAAACACTGATAATTAGGGAGGGATCTAAATTGTCCATAGATAAGACTCGTAATAATTGGTAGGGCTGATTCAAATCAATTTGTCTGACTTCAGATACTCTTAATTATAATATATATATATACATAATTATTATTATTTTTAATCATGCTATTACTTTCGGAAG
>NW_006785484.1:799910-809554 GCF_000442215.2 Lipotes vexillifer | reverse complement strand
GAAGAGCTTCCCTAGATAATTTTTCATTTGAGAAGTAGATAGTTTGACACCCATCGTACAGATGAGAAAACTCATGCCCAGGAGGCCGATTGATTCCTGTGAGTGAGACACCCTTGTCTGAGCCCTCGTTTTGCCACCATTTGTTATGAGACAACCACTTTTCCTGGATTCGATGAGGTAGTTATGCTCTGGCTTCTGTGGTGTTTAGGGTCTGGGGGGCAGGGGTTTTCTCAGTATTCTCTCCTGATCACTGTCTCCAGAGGCTTTTTAGACAATACACATGCTGATTCTTTCTCTTGCCCATTGTGTGACCTTGGGCAAGTAACCTGACTTCCTCCACTTCAGTTTGTACATCTGTACAGTGGACATAAGTACCTGCATCTCTTAGGGTCATTGTCAGGAATAAATGAGGTAGGATAAACTAGGTAGTAGCTGGCATGCAGGAAACACTGCATACATGTGAGCTAATATTTTTGTCTTTCCCCTTTAAGATCCTTCGCACTGATTAACTTTGATGAACCCAAAGTCATCTAGCGTGTTACTGGAACATTTCCATTTTTAAAAGCCCCCTCTTCTTTTAACATCCTGTAGCTTGACCAACGAAGTCATCATTTATTTCCGTATTCCTTCCTATTCTCACAGCCCAGGACAGTGATGAGCTGATGGCACTTCCACTTGGTCATGCTCATGACTTAATGACTGATGTTAAGATGGTACAAAGAAGTTAGCTACAGGTATTGTCTCTCAGCCCAATCTTAGATTATTGAAGGGAAGTTTGAATTGGTCACAGATTTTATCTTTAACCTCTTGAGGTAGCCAATGTCAAATCCAGCCCCATTGTCAAGACAGGAAATGCTGGGGTCCTCTGGAAAATGTCTTAATAATTTCTGCATTATTTATTCATTTGGCTAGCTCAACTGGGAATGAGTTTTCCATTTGGAAACGTGTCACAGAATGCCCCAGACAGGAAATAAACTTCAGAAGCCTGAGTTTAAGGACTGATACAGGCTCTTTTTTTTGTTTTTGTTTTTGTTTTTCGGTACGCGGGCCTCTCACTGCCGTGGCCTCTCCCGTTGCGGAGCACAGGCTCCGGACGCGCAGGCTCAGCGACCATGGCTCACGGGCCCAGCCGCTCCGCGGCACGTGGGATCTTCCCGGATCGGGGCACGAACCCGTGTCGCCTGCATCGGCAGGCGGACTCTCAACTACTGCGCCACCAGGGAAGCCCCGATACAGGCTCTTTTAATACACTCAACCCTTTCCTGCACAGGATCGTTGCACCTGCTGCTGCTGAATCCTGGACCTGCTCCTTTGCACACTCATCACCTCTCATCCCACAGGTCCAGAGTCTATCAATTCTTCAAGATTCATCTAAAAGTCACGTTTCTCTTATTCCGGAAACTGCCTCTCCAATACCATATATTTATATTGTGCTTTACACTTTTTGAAGTGCTTTGGCAGACATTATTTCATTAATCTGGTTGAAAGGTATCTGTGTGTATTCTTTACATGAATTCACCTTCTATTACATAGGACTGAACTCCCCTTCCCACAATAGGATTTAAAGCTTCTCTGCCTTCCCTGTGTGCTAAAGGGAACTTTGCTCTACCAGCAGGCTCCTGGCCTTGGTTTTTAAATCTGGGAAATGGGTGAGGGGAATATTAAAAGGAGCCAATGCTATCTTGATTCATTTACAATTAAGAAGCAGAGAAGTTAGGGAATTCCCTGGTGGTCCTGTGGTTAAGACATGGCACTTTCACTGCTCTGGGCCAGGGTTCGACCCCTGTTCAGGGAATTAAGATCCCACAAGCTTCGCGGCAGAAAAAAAAAAAAAGCATCAATGAATGTGTTAAAAAAAAACACAGAAAAAGCAGAAAAGTTACATGTGGAAAGGCAACTGGAAGGTGAGGGAAGTGGCAGAGAGAAACAGAACCACAGGAGGCTGGGCTTCGAAGGGGTTTTGAAGCACTTTTTGGGTGAGTTGCTAGGGACAAGTTGGTATTTCATGCAAAGTGGAGCTTTGGAAGAAGTGGATGAATAAAAAGAATCAAAAAGCAGTTTGTAATGAATGGATGTTTGCACCCTTTTGGCATATTGGGAGAGGCTGCAGTAAGGATTTATATTGTTCTCCAAACATCTTTATATGATGGATGGGCACTTCTCCTAGTATAGCACCCATGTCAAAACGAGCCTGACCTTAATGAGCTGATGTTTGCTCTAGAATTTATGTATGTATTCACCCCAATCCCTCAACACAGACATACTCTAGGAAGCTTCCTGAATGCAGAGTATGGGTCCCACTTTTATTCATGTTACCCATGAGGCCCTGCTCCTGATTGGTTTCTTTAGTGAAAAGTGCAACCCGTATCTTAGAGACAAATACTTCCGGATGAGTGCACAGTCCTGAATGCCTTATGGGTTGTCTGGATTTTCAGCTCAAGTCATTTGTGATAGACCCATAGTACACAATGGACAGGGCTTGTTGGGTTCAGAAGTTGTAGATTTGCATTTTGATTTTGCCCTGAATAATTATGCAACCTGGGCAACTTACTTAACCTCTTTGCACCTCATTTTCCTTATCAAAAAATTTTGTTTCCTCTAGATAAAGAAATGTGGTTCACATTTTCTAAATTGATGGAATCATAGACTATAAGGGTTAGAAGAGATCTGAAGAAATTAGCTGGTCCTGAGATGGCAAATAACTTTTGTTAGTTGTAAATTTAAATCAGTGGTAGTGTTTAGAGCAGTCATTTTCACCTGGGGTGATTTTCCTCTCCCGACAATGCCTGGAGACATTTCTGGCTGTTACAACAGGAATGGGGGCAGGGTATGCTACAAGCATCTAGGTGGTAGAGACCAAGGGTGCTGCTAAACATCCTACAGTGCATAGGCCAACCTTCTACAACAAAGAATTACCTACCCAAATGCCAATAGTGCCAGTTTTTTCTGAAGGATTCAAAGTCTGTGTCTTCCTTGAAACTCAGTGGGAAAGAATACTGTGATTGCATATATATGTGTTAGCATACAGTATTTGTTTTTCTCTTTCTGACTTACTTCACTCTGTATGAGAGACTCTAGGTCCATCCACCTCACTACAAATAACTCAATTTCGTTTCTTTTTATGGCTGAGTAATATTCCATTGTATATATGTGCCACATCTTCTTTATGCATTTATGTGTCGATGGACATTTAGGTTGGTTCCATGTCCTGGCTATTGTAAATAGTGTTGCAATGAACATTGTGGTACATGACTCTTTTTGAATTACGGTTTTCTCAGGGTATATGCCCAGTAGTGGGATTGCTGGGTCCTATCGTAGTTCTATTTTTAGTTTTTAAAGGAAGAATCTAGGGGCAGGACAGGAATAAAGACGCAGACATAGAGAATGGACTTGAGGACACGGGGTGGGGGAAGGGTAAGCTGGGACGAAGTGACAGAGGGCATGGACTTATATATATTACCAAATGTAAAATAGATAGCTAGGGGGAAGCAGTCACATAGCACAGGGAGATCAGCTCGGTGCTTTGTGACCACCTAGAGGGGTGGGATAGGGAGGGTGGGAGGGAGATGCAAGAGGGAGGGGATATGGGGATATATGTATATGTATAGCTGATTCACTTTGTTATAAAGCAGAAAATAGCACACCATTGTAAAGCAATTTTACTCCAATAAAGATGTTAAAAAAAAAGAATACTGTGATTGATTAGTGATGTCTGCCTTGGGTAAAAGAGGTGGAGTTAGGGAGTATGTGTGTTTGTCATCATGATACAAGGCCAAAAGCGTATTTTATACAAGAGGTTAACACCCAGGTAGCTTTTTAAGGCACATGGTAAGCAAGTGGGCAAGCTCAGGCTGTAATTGACAGCTTTTTGACTTAAACTGCATCCCTCTCAAGAGCAGAAACTGGATCAGTCTAGTTCACTAGCACATCTCCAGCACCTAGAACAGTGCCTGCACATGGTAGACATTCAGCAAATATTTGTCGAATTAACGAATTGAGTTTTTGGCAAAGATAGCTGTAACTCTACCAACTCTAAGCCAGTTTTCTCAATTTATATAAAACTTATGTTCAGTTTTAATAGTTCATGTGAAAAAATAAAACTAATATGAATATGAGGGACAGCCAGTTTCCCCTTAAACCTCAGAGGCCACATTCCTTGTTGAGGAAACATCAACCTCGTAAAACACAGGACAACTCGCGAGCCAGGGCTAGCATCTGGGAAGAGTCCTGGATGTTCGGTGACTTGTTTTTTTTTTCCCTGCTGATTTTCTGATTGGCCTGAAGAAGAGCAGTCTCTCAGCACCCCAGGTTTACCTCTTATAAGAGAAAACAAATGTGAATTATGGGAGCAGTTGAAAATTTTAAAAGATTTAACGTGCTTCTAAAATCTTAAATTTAAAATAATTATAGATTCACAGTAAGCTGCACAAATAGAGTTCCACATACTCATAACCCAGTTTCCCCCAGTGGCGCCATCAATTTTATAGCTGTAGTACTGTATCAAAGCCAGGATACTGAAATTGGTACATACTGTGAACTAGGCTACAGACCTCAGTTTTGACAGTTTTTGTGTGTGTAGTTGTGTGCAATTTTATCCCTTGTGTAGATCTGTGTAACCATCACTACAATCAAATACAAAACTGCTTAGAACAAAGAATAATGATATTAACAGCTACCATTTGTTGGGTATGTACTATGTTACAAGCACTCTGCTGGGCATTTTATATATATAACATTATTTAGTTTCACAACAATCTGGCAAGCTAGAAGCTACATGTGTTTTACAGAGAAGTAAAATGAGGCTCAGAGAACTGAAGTAACCCTGTAAAGGTCACCTGCCCAAGGCAGTGAAGTAACAAAGCTAAATCTGCTGGATGCCTACACTTGCCCTCTTCTAATAACTCCATGCTGGGATTCATTTTAAGAAAAATCACCCCGTAATCTCACCATTCAGAGACAACCATAGTTAACAATTTGGTATATTTCTTTCTAGTCTTTTTCTATGAATATGCAGATTTAAACTTAATTGGAATGAGACTCTAGGCACAGTTTCTATCTCACTTTTTCTCGACTTCACATCGTATACATCATTAAGACTCTTCAGAACGATCATTTTCAAAGACTTCCCCGAATTCCATTGTTCCATAATGCAGCAAGATTTCTCTGAGGCCCCTTTGTTGACCAATAAAATGGCTTCCAAGTTTTTATTATTTTAAGTATGGCTATAGTGAACATTTTTGTACGAAAAGTTGTATGTGAAAATCCAAAGATATTCTTAGGACTGGATCCTGAAATGTGAAATTATTGAGTCAAAACATAAGAAAATTTGTATGATTCTTAATAGGATCACTTAAATATTTGTAAGGCAACGTCTTTAAAATATGATACTAGCTACTCTCCATCAGGGGCTGGTGAATTATAGCCTCCGGGACAAATCCAGTCCTGCTGCCTGATTTGTAAATAAAGTTTTATTGGAACACAGCATATTTATTGGAAACAAATATGCTCGTTTGTTTACGTATCATCTGTGACTGCTTTCATACTGTGTCAGAGCTGAGTAGTTGCAAAAGAAACCATATGGCTAGCAAACTAAAAATATTTACTATTTGGCCCTTTATGGAAAATTTTGCTGGCCTCTGCTCTAGATAAAAGCTATGGATAAGAGCTAACAATGGCAAATTTGGTCAGAACAGTCATACCAAGCAAGCATAGCCTCATAGCGTGGGCACATGTGGGAGAAGAGGCTGGAATAATGTCCAGTGAAGCCTGTGGATACAGGTCTCAGAGTTGTTGCTCTCTTGTGCCTGGTGAAAAGCACACAGCTGGTATTTACTAAGTGCCTGTTGTTTGCTGCTGAGCATGGGGTTGATAATGTATATGGCAACATCCCCCTCCCTTCTCTGGGCTTTGCATGGCTCTTGGAATTTGTCCTTGGTGGGTAACTTCCTTCTCACACCCCTGGCCTACAGAGAAAAGCAGCTCTGTGATTTAAATTCTCCAAGATCAAGGATGTAAAATGAAGGCTGCCCCTGGCCTCACAAGACATCCAAATAAATCTCACAGCTTCCAAATGTGACTGTGTCACTCTGGGATTAATACCAAGTGATCCAGTGCCAACATCAAGACAGTGAAAATAAGCATTTACTCTCCCGGAAAATCATTTTATACTGATTACAAGTTGTAGCCTGTCACTAGGATGTGAATTGAAAATGTGCACATTTGCAAGGTTAATATTTCTCTCTAAAGTCACTCTCTCCCCTGCCTAACCCCTCACCCAGCTCAAAAGGAAACAGGAATTCCAAATAAATATTTATCCGGAGACATCCTTATTCCAAGGTACAAAGTTTAAACCAGCTTTTCATTTACCTCCAAGACTCCAGCAATGGTCTAGCAGCAAGTGGTCCAGAGCAGACTTTTGCAGCCTTAGCACTATGACATTTCAGACCAGACAATTCTTTGTCATTGGGGCCTGTCCTGTGCGTCATTGGATATTTAGTAGCATCCCTGATCTCTACCCCTGGTGCCAATACCAACTCTCTCTCTTGTGACAACTAAAGTATCTCTAGACATTGTCCAACGTCCCCTGGGGGTCAACTCACCCTAGTTGAAAACCACAGATCTAGAGATCTTGAAACAAGCAAGTAGCCAACCCAGTAATGTCCAAACAGCAGAGCATGGCCATCTGTCTACCTTTCTAGCTCCATTTCTCACTACTTTGCCTTCAGCCTTTCAACCCAAAGCCTGCATGCTCTGTCACCTCCTGGCATTTGCTTGTCCTGGCCACTCTGCCTGGAATTCTCTCTCCTAATTTATCCATTATGGAAAGCCACCTCCTCAGTGAAGTCTTCCATGACTACCCCTCCTCTAGGCCTAATGTGGAGTTAGACACAGTTTCCTCTGGGCTCTCATGACCCTTTCGACAGGCAGTGGAGACAATATCACATAGGGGTTAGTCTCTAAGGTAGGGTTTCAAGCAGAAACTGCACAGAACAAAATTACCCTTGGGAAATCCCCTAAATCCGCCTTAAATATAGAGTTTTGTAGAGTCAACTCTGTTTCGTCATTTTTTATGCCTGCTAATGTTTAAGAAGTATTGAGTTACACTGAAGGAAGGAATACCTGGGAAATCTACATGCGGATGTCTGGACCTTCAAACATTTGTACTTTTAGAAAATCTCTGATCACAAATGGGGAACAGTATGTCTCTGCTTGCCTGCAGGGTTTACTTCGTTTTAACACTGAACCTCTGTAATTTTAATATCAGTGAATAATTTGTCATTGGAAGAATTAAACTAGATAACATTTGTGAAAGTACCTAAACGAAGAACCTGGAACATAGGTAGGTGCACAGTGAGGTTTTCTGAGTTTAAATTTAAATCTAACTGTTCTTTTTCTTTTTCTTCCAGTTTTATTGAGATATAATTGACATACAGCACTGTATAAGTCTAAGGTGGACAGCATCATGATCTGACTTACGTACACCATGAAATGATGAGCACAGTAACAGCCATCATCTCATATAGGCACAAAAGAAAAGAAAAGAAAAGAAATTTTTTCCTACACTGTTCTTTGAAAGTTCTAGAGAAGAGCTTGGCCACTTGCTCTGTGTATCTCTAAACTGGCATTTTCTTTTGTGACCACAATAGTCCAGCTCTTGACCCATTTTTTCTCATGACCCTCTAAGTGCCTGTTTGTTTGTTTGTGTGTTTTGGTGGGCATTTCCCATTGGCCTATGAGTTACTTGAGGACAGGGGCCCTGCCTCATTTATTTTGTCTCCTGAAAGCCTGCCACAGAGCAAATGTCCAATAATTTGCGTGTCAAATGAAGGCATAAAATATGTGAATTTTAATTAACCTCTCCTGCATCTTACTTCCAATTGGAAAATTCTTCCCCTACTGAATAGAAACATTGTAAGATGTTATAGGTTATGGGATCTGTGTTGCGTATTAAAAGCATATAACTTACTCTTCAACACACAGGACATGCCCAACAGGTATTTGTTGTGTTATTGAGTCTTTACAACATTCTAAACGTGGGGGAAAGATAGCAGCTGTGGAACTGCTCAAGGGGTTGGTATGAAGGGAGTTTTCTCAGTTGGTTTGGTAGAGATGGGTAAATCTGACCATACTCTTAATTTTATCTTTTAATGTACCCTTAGCTTTTCACTGCCGCTTTTGCCAAATCCATCAGCACGTAGGAAAATTGCAATCATGGTGTTTCAAACAAGAGGGGAGTGAAGAGTCAGGTTTGTCTTTTCCCAAATGGAGAATTGAGAGCAAGATGTCTGGACATCCTCCAACTGTGATTTGATTTACCCCCCCAATGACTTTTGCCTATAGTGCAAAATGACCATGGCATTTTCTATGACCACTGTTCTGTCCTAACAGGTACCTGAATCTGTACTTTAAAGATGTCCAAGGAAGAAAGTCCAAAACTAGAAACCATTTCTGAAGAATATCCCCACACAGAATCAAGGGGAAAAAAACCCGGATCTTAACGTGATCCTGAAGCCAGGATCCAGATGGTCAGCTGAGACCACAGACAGGAGAAAACTTCCTGGATCGTTTCTTCCAGTAAAGGCACTGCTCTTAGACAACCATTTTCTGCATTTCACACGGTGGACGCATGGGGCTTTCGTAACGGAAAGTGAGACCCCGTGGAGCTAGATATGCTTGAAATTAGCATTGGGACCTTAATGAAAATTCAAGCAAAAGTGATCCTCGTCACTTCTAAAGCCTCTGTGTAGAGGCAAGTGTATGAAGTCAGAAGCCAAGAAGGAAGTGACAGCCATCTTTCCAGACCTCTGAAAGCCAGATGACATCAGAAAGGGCTATTTAATTCCAAGGTACACCAGTGGGCTATTCACACAGAGGGAGGAAAAAAAGAATTTATAACCCTTTCATATATAAAAGGAAACAGATGTGATTTTCTCTACAGAAGAGCATTTCATTAAAAAAAAAAAAAAAAAGGCGAGGCGAGGCAGAGTTAACATAACCATTATTCTCCATCTCAGGAAAAGCAAATCCTGTTTGCCTGTCATTATAGAAGGTAGCAAAATCCTTTCATCCAGTGATTAGTTGTAAACATTCTGCCGCCTTCTGGGAGCAGGCCTCTGTTTCCCATCTTACACCGAAGCCATTTTCTTAGACTAATGTTTTATACACACAGCTCAGATACAATGCAAACTCCCGGTACCCCAAAGGCAACGGGGCATTCGTTTATACTAAATCAGAATTGTCACCCTTGGCAACCTGCAGCAGTGAAACATTTATTCAGTCTTGCTTTCCTGGCACTTAGAATTATTTCTTTCATGCCTGATAGCCAAATTACAATATGGCAGGTTTCCCTGGAGCTATAGGATCATTAGTGCCAGCTCACAACATACTTTCAACTGATATGGCATTTCATGTACAGCTGCCAATCAAAAACTGGGATATGCAAATGAGGATGGGAGCCTCGGTGTACAATTCCTGTACCGTGAGCTCCTCACAGGTTTCCTTAATGACTAGCAGTCATTCCGCTGAGCGGAAGAAGTGGAAAGAACACAGAGGAAAATTCCCCCAGGAAGCTGGTTGCAAGAACCAGAAATTTTTACATTTGATTTCCATATTTATTCTCTTTCTTCCCCCGCCCCGCCCCCCCC
>NW_006785484.1:791795-799664 GCF_000442215.2 Lipotes vexillifer | reverse complement strand
CCCGTGTGTTTCTAAACAGTAGGCCTAAAAATACTGGAGCAAGGCTTGTTATATAAATACAGAGCCTTGTCATTGCAATTGAGTCTCAGGCCACGCTGAGACACGAGCTGTACGTGTCGGTGGGTCCAGCCTCCTCCTATGCTGAAAAGGCAGGCTCCTGTAGGGGCTGGTGAGTGCCAAGGATGAAATATCCTCTGAAAGATTGGGGGGTGGCTGACTCTATGGGCTGGGGCAACACCGTTTTGTCCAGTGTGATGTGGTCCCCGCTTTCCTCCCCTGCTTGTCTGGACCACTCTCCTGTTTTGCTCCCTAGATTCTAGCTTCCGGAGCTTACTTTTTAGAATCTCAAAAGTTCCGAGCTCCTTCCTGCCTTAGGCAGGGCCTGGGCTTTGTCCCTCCTAGTTATCCTTAGCACGTAGCCCAGCGGCCGAGGAAGAGGTACATGAAATTGATGGAATGAATGAAAGAAGCTCCCTGTGGACCGTTATTGCCTAGCTCTGTTTGGGGACCCTGGATTAGAGCTCAGGGTCCACTGCTGACCTTAAAAACGCCTCTGTGGTGACAGGGAGATAAGTAAAATATTAAGGATGAATTGTGAGAAAGGCTTGTCAGCCCCAGGAATGCAGAATGTGTGCCCATCCTCTTCTTGCTGTAAGCATGGGGCTGTCCTTTACCACACAGAGGAGCACGGGACTGGTCCTTGGGAGTATATCATGATCACACATTAATTAGCCTTTTTCTTCTTGCGAGGGCGAACATATCTACTTAGCCAGGGTGTGTGTGCAATACTAACTCCTGAGTTTTCCTCTATTTTTTATTTTTGAGAAGCTGAGCTATCAGAAGGCAGTAAAGTGACATTCCAAAGCGATAAAAATCCCTTTTCAGAAAGGGTTATCTCCTTTCTGCCTCCTGTTTCCACATTATTCCTATGGCACATGGAATACTTTTCCTGGATTGATTCCTTTATTTTTCAGTATGAGCAAATATAATGCCATTTAACTGCAATTTTAGATGTAACCTCTGTTTAAGGCTAAAAAGTTGGTTCGAGGGGGCTTCCCTGGTGGCGCAGTGGTTGAGGGTCCGCCTGCCGATACAGGGGACACGGGCTCGTGCCCCGGTCCGGGAAGATCCCACGTGCCGCGGAGCGGCTGGGCCCGTGAGCCATGGCCGCTGAGCCTGCGCGTCTGGAGCCTGTGCTCCGCAACGGGAGAGGCCGCAACAGTGAGAGGCCCGCGTACCGCGAAAAAAAAAAAAGTTGATTCGAGGACGCTGAATAATATAGACACCACATGGCCCATTACTGCGTCATCTGTTTTCTGGTCAGGGGGTATTTTTACTTACAAACAGGTGAAACAGGCATCACAATCATTTTGTATTGTTGAACATAGGCCCAGAGAGGTCAGGCTCCTTTGCTAAAGTCACGCAGCTGGGAAGCGGTAAGGTTGGGATTAGTGGTCAGGACCGGTGATGGCAAATGCAGCACGCAGTTCACAGCTACTACTCTGGCAGGATTGCAGGAGTGTCACAAGAGTGAGGCCATAAAGAAAGAAGATGTGGACCGTGTGACACCCTCTCCACCAAAGAATAAAATTGTTAAAGATGCTGTGTTCTAATCTTAATTTGATTTAATAAATATGGCCGCACATGGCTAGAAGTGGATGGCTTTATTCACGAAGCCGTTTGGGGGCTGCACTTTTGCTTTCCTTCTTTCTGGGGTTTCTAGCCCCAGTCAGATCTCTCGCCTGCAGTAATGAATGTCTTCCTCTCTGCCCCTTTCGTCCCTTCCTGCTATTTGTCTGTAAGCAAGAACCAACTCCCAGCTCCCAACTGTGAGCTCCTGGCATAAATTTCCCTGTATTTCTGGAAGAAATCCCTCCATCTCACGACTCCTCAGGGAATCTGGTTGACTCTCACACCTCCCCTTGGTCAAGGTCACAGGAGCCCTCCCAGGGGCATCACTCTGACTGGTTCAGGTTTCCCATACAGCAAAAGGGTGAAACGCAGAGTCTCAGGTGGAATTCCCATGTCATCCTGAGGACTGTTCTGGGGACACTTCAAATTGCAAATATCAGATCTGGCTTCTTCAGGAAGCCTAAGCTTTTTAGATACCTCCGAAAATTGTGTTAAGGGAACAGCCAATCATTTACATGGTAAACTTCCAGAACTGAAATAACTAGCAAGCTTAAATAAATGAGGTATTTAGGAGGAAATGGGACTAGTGCATGTTTTTTGTAAGAAACGGTCAGGCAGTTATAAAATAAAGGTCATATAGATTCATCCGCCCCCACTGAACTTCTAGGGTAGATGCCAGGATTAGGGCTATGTGATTAGGGCTGTATTCAGGCTGATTGCAAACCATAAGTAAAATTATGCCTAATATTTGTGTAGTGTTTTTGGTATACAAAGCATTTTCACAGATAGTCTTTCAAAAGCCCTGTAAAGTAGGGATTAGCATCCCATTTTACAGATAAAGAAACTGAGGCTGAGGAAGCAGCAGGGACTTGCCCAAGGTCATTAAAACTGGGAGGTGGAGAAGTAGAGTGTCTTGAACTCAAACTGTAGAACCTTGTCCTTCTCCTCATGCCAGGTTTTCTCTCTGGCCCTGAGAGTCTGGGGCTCGGAGGTCACATATGTAGTTACTATGAATCTTGTGTGACTATATGGTTCGCGTCTCTGCAGGGCCGACAGAACTGCAGACTCAGAGGACCCACACAGTCCTGGCAAAGGGCATCAGGGCTGAAGGAGAGCACCTTGAGTGTCATCATCCTCACCTTCTATTTCTGGTCTCGTCTGACCACCCCCCACAGCTGTCTGCGTTCCCTCGGGCCCCTCGTGCTCACCCACACCTGAGCACCTGTGCTGTGCTGGCTCAGGTGGTGGGATAACATTGGGATGATTCACTGATTTTTTTTCTTCTTTTCTCCAGATCCTTTAACCCCTCTGACTCTTCCCCTTTGGTTGGGGGACAGTCACAAAGGAACTCAAGGGCGCCAAGGGTCTGGCATAAACAATCGATTTGATAAAATACTTTCTGAGCTGGTCTTTATCCTCATCATCCCCAACCTCAGCATCAGAGGTGGTAGGAAGTGTCAGGATTTGGTGAGAAAAAGGAGTATCTCAAGAAGCAGGAGAAAAAGATGGTGGGGTGGGTCTCGGACGAGGGGCTCTGACGTTTGACCTATTCCACCCTCATAGTGGGTTAGATCTAGGTAGGGAATGAAAGAGTCCCCCCAGGTATACATGAATATTCAAAAGGAGACTCGTTCCCTGCAGCTCTGGGAAGGCCCTCAGAGCTCCGTCGTCCACCACTAGGCTGTGAGCCAGCCCTGTCTTGATTTTCATGGTCTGAGAGCAGTTTTTGGAAACAGTCAACATTTCCCTTGTCCCCGAGAAGGATACAGAATTTATCTTTTTTTTTTTTTTTTTTTTTTTTTTTTTTTTTTTTTTTTTTTTTTTTTTTTTCTGGCTGCATCGTGTAGCATGTGGGATCTTAGTTCCCCAACCAGGGATTGAACCTGTGTCCCCTGCAGCAGAAGCACAGAGTCTTAACCACCGGACCGCCAGGGAAGTCCCAGAAGAGTGCAGAATTTAACTAAGAAGAAAGTGCTGGCTGACAAAGTGAATGCTCACAGGGGACCAGGAGATGGAACAGCAGATGGCTGTATGGATCTGGGGTCGTGGACATCTCAGTGGAGGCCAGCATGGAAGGAGTGATCTCTACTATGGACCAATCAGGACTAGATAGAGACACCAGAGGTTATCGGGAGGGAATGAAAACTCAGGACAAGAACAACCCTCAATTCCCCCCATGAATCGACTCTACATAAATCCCTTAGCACTTGGAAGCAACAAGAGAAGGGCAAGCAGGAAACCCGTGAATTAACTGAGAAGACCCTGTGTTCACTAAGGTATGTTTTTCCCCTCCAGATGTAATGAGGGCTCAAAGAAAGAATTAAATCAATTTATAGGACAAACGTGAAGCAGATTATACATTTCACACCCTGGAGGTTGTGCTCTGTGAAACTTGTACCCGCCTTGTGCATTGAATGCTTTGTTTCTCCCACCGTGGAGCAAGCATACTGCATGGCAGTACGCAATGAATATTCGTTACAAGAAAGAAAGAGAGAAAGAAAGAAGGAGGGAAGGAAGGGGAAAAGAAAGAAAGGGGGATTCAGGATGCCAATACAAGTTGGATCATCACAGAAAATTAGAGATGATGGGCTTTTACTGGCAAGCAAACGCGTCCATTTTCTATGTTATGGGGCACTTGTCAAATACAGTTGACCTCTGTCAATCACAGATTTGACAGTTTACAGTTTTAGGTATTTAGGGACAACCTTGAATGTCCATGGCATGCTCCTATTTGTGATTTAGTTGCAGCTCATTTGTGAATTTGGCAGAAAGCAAGGCGGGTTATATGGGAAACAGCAAGCCACCAAGCCAGTGGCGAGCCTGCAGGATCAGCCAGGTTATACGTCTCACGACGGCCATGCCTCTGTGGTTCTCCGTTCATCCTCACATATGTAACTCTTCAAGCGTGAAAGCATTGTTCCTTTGTGAAAATGACTGCCCAGTGGAAGCCAGCTATTAAAGTGAGCAATGGAGGTAAAGAGAAAGTGAAAGGTCTAGAGAGTGATGATTCTAAGTCAGGAAATCAAAGATCCGTGGAGGGGATTTTGCGTGCTATTGGTATCCTTAAAGGGTTTACAACCCATCTTTTGAATAATCGAGGGTCTGCTAAGTGCTGATTCTCTCTGAAGAGGAATGAGGGAGAGTTAGTATGTACAGTGGACCTACTTCACATTCGGTATTTTATACACATTGTCTGCATTCTCTGATTTAATCATCAGTCAGGTGGGAATTATTATCCTCATTTTACAGATGATCAAGGCTTAGTGAATAGATGAGTCACACAAAATTTCACAGCTACTAAATGCTGGATCCTGGGTTAGAACTATGAACACAAGAGTCTGCATAGGATGGGTTTGAAATATAATCTGAATTGATGAGACCGGCATAGTCATCATTATAGTATCTCTTTTATTATAAATGTTTCCTAGTTTTTTGAGATAGAGAGGATTTCCTAATAAAACTAATAATATAATAATAATCATAGTCATTATTATTAAAAAGACAGAAATGGGCACAACTGCCACTCTTTTGAAGCTTCACGTAAATAATCCCTCTTAAACCTGCAAAAAACAGGTTATCCACGTGCCCAGTTAAATGTTAGCAATGAAGGTTATTTTTCAAGAATCTTCTAATCAAACCAATCGATTGGATAATTAACCTGGATTAATCTAAGCTTGAAAAGTTAATCTGTATACCCACCCTCTACATCTATTACTATTTTCGTTAGATTTTATTAAATGAAGGATGTGGACTCCTGTTTTGCACTGTATGCTAGAAACAGTCACAGCTCTGTACAGATTAGGGCTTCACAACCCTCAACAATTTGGGAAACAACTTTCTTGAATTTTACCATGTCTGAGAGCTATCCCTGTGTTCAATTATTTCCTTGATATTCCTTTCAGAAAAATTAACAGGCTTTTAAGAAACTTCACCTCATTCTAAGGAATAATTCATAATAACACATATGGATGCACGAGATGTATTTCTTTTTTATTTATTTTTTTAAGATGATGTGGACCACTTTTTTTTTCTTTTTTTTTTTTTTTTGCGGTACGCGGGCCTCTCACTGTCGTGGCCTCTCCCGTTGCGCAGGCTCCGGACGCACAGGCTCAGCGGCCATGGCTCACGGGCCCAGCCGCTCCGCGGCATGTGGGATCTTCCCGGACCAGGGCACAAACCCTTGTCCCCTGCATCGGCAGGCGGACTCTCAACCACTGCACCACCAGGGAAGTCCTCGAGATGTATTTTTATTTAATTATACAAAATAGTACATAATTGCTAAAGAAAATCCACCCCTACCACATATTACCTATTACCTAAAATCACCTCTCTTGCAGATAGTAGTAACAGTCCTACATTTTTGGAAAACACTGGTATGGAAGAATTTACCAAGTTGTAGATGACCCTTTCATAACACACCACCACACACACCACACACACACACACACACACACACACACACACACACACACACACTTGATCAGCCTTCAAACTGGGCTTTCCTTGAAGTTGGTGACATTGATGTTGAAATGACCTGAATTACTTTCATTGGGTAAACAGACAGATTATACTGTCTGTTTGGGGAACTGCTTTCTCAAAACTAGTTTTCGACAGGCCCAAACTTTTCACTACATATTCCCTTTCCAAGTCCCTTTTTCCATGGTTTGCTACATTTTTGACACCTCAGTGATTTTTCCACGTTGGCTTATGATCTTACATGTGAGAAATCTATGGCAAGATCATAAAGCCTCTGGAAGGAAGAATCACAGATGTCTTTGATAATTATTAACCAGCAAGGCCCTTGGAAGAAAACCCTTTTTCCCCATAGACTCTTGGGGTTGTTTTGACTTTTTCCCCCTTGTGTCAAAGGTGTCCCTTAGAAACTTTCTCATTTGATTTAATTGCTGCTTAATGCCTAAAACATTGTTTCAATTAGACAGCCTGATTTATGGCACCATTGGGCTTATCTTGGCAAGGACATCCCAAGAGACTGTCCACTTTTAATTGACTGATTTTAAACAAGCTCATCTCTTCCGCTCTGTGAACTTAGGAGCCTCTGAAATACTATATCCTTGAGTTTGTGTCAGATTACTTTCCATGACTCAAAATTAACCTAATAACTTGAATGACAACTTAATTAGTTTACTTGCTCATTCTGTGTTTTGAGGGCCTTTTATGTAGCAAGCACTGTGCTAGGTAAAAGAGATGAAAAGGGCAAAACAGACAAATAAGTAAAAAAATAACCCATGGTACCAGTCTTCACCAGGTGGTTAGTCCAGTATTTGAACAGGCAGGGTGGGACAGGAAACACTGAATCCAGTGTTTCCTAAGAAATAATAATTTATTTTTTTCAAATTTTCCCATACTTTGATCATCTCTAATATTATTTTTTGTAGTAATTTTATTTATATCAACTCACTTAAAAATGTAATCATACTCTTTAGCGTGTCCTAAGCAGCATCAGTGAAGTTATAGCTTCCATGTGGCAGTTAATATTTTTTAAATACATATTAAAATAAATTTTATAATAAATAAATGGACAATTTAAATTAAAAGTATTCATTAATCATACACTTCAAGTCTTTTCACTTATTACCAGAGGTGTACATTTTACATTTTGGAAAACGTGAGTTAATTTTCAAATGCATTCATTGAACTCTTGTCATGAGAAAAGGACTATATGGGGGTTTACCTTTGTTATGAAAGTTCGGAGTCTACACTAAAACAGGGAGAAAACCTGTTGGGACTTAAAAGTGCAAATTCAGCATGAATTTGAAGTGGTATTTTTCTGGCTTCCAGGTTCAGGGAAATTTTGAGTGACCTTTTCCTTGGCTAATATTTTACCTTAGTTTTCTGCATTATGTCCTATTATTTTATTTTATTTATTATAATTTAAAAATTTTATTTATTTTATTTATTTTTGGCTGCGTTGGGTCTTCGTTGCTGCGCGCGGGCTTTCTCTAGTTGCTGCGAGCGGGGGCTACTCTTCGTTGCGGTGCACGGGCTTCTCATTGCGGTGGCTTCTCTTGTTGTGGAGCACAGGCTCTAGGTGCGCAGGCTTCAGTAGTTGTGTCACGTGCGCTCAGTAGTTGTGGCTCGCAGGCTCTAGAGCGCAGGCTCAGTAGTTGTGGCTCACGGGCTCAGTTGCTCCGCGGCATGTGGGATCTTCCCTGACCAGGGCTCGAACCCGTATCTCTGCAATGGCAGGTGGATTCTCAACCACTGCGCCACCAGGGA
>NW_006785484.1:785819-791625 GCF_000442215.2 Lipotes vexillifer | reverse complement strand
CCCGTGTCCCCTGCATCGGCAGGCGGACTCTCAACCACTGCGCCACCAGGGAAGCCCCTGTCCTATTATTTTAATCTTTTAAACAGAATCACCTTGTGAAAGCTGGACTTCCTCCCACCTTAGGATATTTTGTCTTCACACTTCCCTTAGGAGAAATAGAGAATGTATATAATTGAGGTTGTCATCTAATCCAGAAGTGGGCAAACTATGGCCCATGGGATTTGACCAGCAGCTGGTTTTTGCAAATAAAGTTTTATTGGCACAATAGCACACCCACTCCTTTATGTATCACCTGTGGCTGTAACAGCAGAGTTGAATAGTTGCAACGGAGACTGTGAGGCCTGCAAAGCCTAAAATATTTACTATCTACCCCTTTCCAGAACAAGTTTGCTGACCTGTGATAATGAATAGATTGTGACAAATAAGGAAGAGTCAAGGATAATCTTGCTTCCAAGGTACTGAGAGAGCTCTGATTTGTCTGGGAATGTTTAGGAGAATGAGAACGGTCAGGGAAGGAGAGAATGTAGGACTTCCCGAGACGCTAAGGTTCTGCAAGATGGCAAAATCACTGCAGGAGACGCTCAAGGCAAACAAATATCTTGAACTGGGGTTTCATTCACAGGTTTGTTCCTTCTTTATACCATCATGTGAGATGTTTTGCTGATGTGAAGAGAGTAAGGGTAATGTTCTTGAAAGGGATTATAAAATGTTGTACCATGAGAACTGACTTACACAAGCCTTAGTCAGAATATGTACTTTTGAGCTAGGCTTGTGATGACTCCTAGCCTTTTCGCATGGGGCCAAACATGTCTGGTTGTCAATCAAGTTCACCATGATTGTATGGGGCAAATTGACCTGTAGCATCTTTGGAAGAATAAAGATGGCCACAAATTGCTTTGCTATTCCTCCCATCAAAAAGACTCTGCTTCCACTGCTTTTGAATGTAGCTTAGGCCTGTGACTCACTTTGACCCGAATGCAACGGAAGTGACTTCCAAGCTAGGTCATAAAAACTTTGCAACTTCCATGGGTCTCATGGACAGTCAGTACTGTGTTAGAAGTCTGACCTCTGTGACACACCTCCACCGTGTGGGGAAGCTAAACTAGCCATATGGGGAGGCTGGGAATGGAAGAGAGAGAGAGAGAGAGAGAGAGAGAGAGAGAGCGGAGGGAGGGAGAGAGAGAGAAAGAGACAGAGAGAGAGTGAGAAAGAGAGAGGGGCCCAGCTAGCACCTGGCTGCTCCAACCATCCCAGCTGAGATGCCAGACGTGAGTAGAGAAATCTACATCCATATTGGATTTTCAACCCAGTACTGTAAAGCCTCCAAGTGACTCTAGCCCTAGCTGTCATCTGACTGCAGTTGTATGAGAGACCCCCAAATGAGAGCCACTAGCTGCATCAGGTCGACTCCTAGAACTGTGAGAGAAAATAATGCATTATTTTGTTAAGCCACTAGGATTTGGGGAGGTTTGTTATGCAGCATTAGATAAATGGAAGAGCATATCCTTGTTATCCTGAGCCCCTAAGGCATCAGAGAGGGTGGCAGGATCTGCTAGGAGTAACCAGCAGTGATTCCACCACTCAGTCCCAGATGAACACCATTCTTCCTATTGCTTACTATTAGGGTGACCCATTCATCTTGGTTTGCCAGGACTTTCTCAGTTTTAGCATTGAAAGTCCCACATCCTGGGGAACCCCTTGGTCTGGAGCAAACCACGAGACGGTTGGTCCCCCTGACTTACTACCCATTAGCCATGGAGACTTTCTTTCTCACCTTTTTATTTTATTTTATTTTTTATTTTTTGCGGTACGCGGGCCTCTCACTGTCGTGGCCCCTCCCGTTGCAGAGCACAGGCTCCGGACGCGCAGGCTCAGCGGCCATGGCTCACGGGCCCAGCCGCTCCGCGGCACGTGGGATCTTCCCGGACCGGGACACGAACCCGTGTCCCCTGCATCGGCAGGCGGACTCTCAACCACTGCGCCACCAGGGAAGCCCTCACCTTTATTTTTTATTAAAAAAAAATTTTTTTTTTGCTGCACCACGTGGCTTGCAGGATCTTAGTTCCCCAACCAAAGATAGAACTCGCGCCCCCTGCAGTGGAAGTCCTAACCACTGGACTGCCAGGGAATTCTCTCTTTCTCATCTTTAAACACATCCAGTTCCTTCAAGGCCAGAGCCTTAGGCATGTTGTACCCTTCCTCATTCTCCCCTTCTTACTTCGATTTCCGGGGGTGTCTGCTCTAACTCCCAAGACCGTGTAATAAAGACTCTTACAACACGTTGTGCTTCTTAGTAACACCAAACTCGATTGCTGATTATTTATGTATTTATCTAATGAGTATCTTCTCTAATGAATACCTTACACGGTGAGGCTCAAGCCTTTGAGGACTGTGTTTGTTCTTGCTGCTGTTGTCATGTCAGTATTTGGCCTATAGGGGGCAGTGGATAAATGAAAGAGTTAATGAACAAACGAAGGCAAACGGGCAAAGCTGGTTCGTACCCAGAATCTCAGTTTATGTCTCAGATGGAGGGAAAAGGTGTAGAGATTCAAAACCTTTCAAATCCTTTTAGTAATAAGGAGATGGCCTTAATTGACCCAGGTCCCACGGCCAGGGCAGAAAACATGATTTCAGTGCACAACAGTCTTTCTCAATCTTTCTAATGAGGGCAAAGGACAATCTACAATCGGCTAATGTCCTATCTGAAGGTCTTGATGCCATGGGAATGGAAAGGCCTATAGGGAAAACCAGGAGTTCTGCAGCCCCATTGCATGGTTTCCAGCAATTGCTTGCCTGTGTGCTATGTCTTACTTATCCTCCTGAGAAGGTTCAAAAGAGACAGAAATGATGTGATGACTAATGGGAGGTTATAGAAAGATTTATTGGACAATTATCAATGTTTTTCCTCACTCAACTTTCCTTTAGTAAGTCATTATTTCATTTGGGGAATAGGTACCACTCATATCACCCCTCAGATTCTGTCATTTCATCTCCGTGCTTTATGCTAGTTTGTCGCCTTGATTTGTAGACGTAGGTAAACTGAGGATGGGAAGAACTTCTCACTAACTGAACCTGAGTTTTATTCTCCTGTCATTTTCATATATACGCAGATAAGATTTGATATGATTCTGTGTTTTTCAAACTGCAATCGTTCGTGGGCCACCTTCATAATATTTTTGCCATATCCCAGAACTTATTTTATTATTATTCTCTTAATACTTAAAAAAAATTGACCAGTTTTTAAAATGTTAGTCTCACCCTTAGGTCATAATTTATGTAATCATGGGTTTGGTGGGCTAGTGTGTGTGTGTGTGTGTGTGTGTGTGTGCATGCATGCACATCTGTGCATATATGCATACAATTCTCAGTGAAATAAATGCCTAAAAATTGCCCATCAAGGCCATAATTTCATGAATTATGACTTGGGATAAAGCGATGTTAAAGAGTAGAGTTTTTCTGAACTTAAAGTAATCCTACTAGTATATGTAGTATATACATCACAGTTTGGAAAACAATGATATAATCCAAGGCGATCTATTCCTTTTAATAGGAAGCCAACTTAAAATTCCTACTCTAAAGGTAACCTCTGGCCCAGGAAGACTTTTATCCTATATTCCACCTGAACCCCACCAGCTCCTGGTTCCAGAAGCCTGATGCTGTTCACCTGTGGCTCTGACTTTATAGAGACCTCACTCACAGAATCTTAAAGACACATCCTCAATTCCTTGCTTTCTCTAAGTTCCACCATCAGCCAAACCATCAGCAAGTCCTGTTGACTCAACTTACAACATGTCCTGAATCCCACTATTTCTCATGACTTCCGCCCTCCTATAAGTCATCATCATCTCTCCTTGAGTTGACTACATTGCCCTCCTAACTGGGGTCCTCATTCTCACTGGACTGAAAAGAAGAAAGCCACTTCTAGTCAGTTATTATGTAAAGGATGCAAATAAACCCTCATTAGGGAAATAAGAAGAAAGACAATTTAAATATTTAAAACATTTGGAACACAAATGATAGGATAAAAAAGACCACAATGATTGGGTGGCCTCATAATAACATCTCAGGTCAAAATCAGAGAGTCCCTTTTAAAATTTCACTGAATGTATTTTCCACATAATGTGTCATCCCTCTTGGACATAGCATACAGGGTGATTTTAAATTGTTATGATATAAGAATAAATACCAAGCCAGTCAAAGAAGTCAGCAAATGTTCAGAATTACAGAAAACCAAAGAAATAGGCTCTAATTGCATCATTATCTAATCTCCTTACTTTTGAATACCATTGCTAAGAATGGACTCACTCATCTTATGTCATTTTCTTTTCTTGTGAACTTTTCCATTTTCTCCCAAGAACAAGCTATCCGTATTTTAGGGCTTGCTGTATTTTGTCATGCAAAGCAGTAAAAAGACTCATCAGTAATGTGATGGAAAGGAAACTCATAAAAAGTTGGAGTTAGAAAAGGCCATAAAGGAATATGATCGGAAAAGGCATGGAACACTTTTCTTTAAGTTCTTTATTCGCTGGGACAAAGAAAGTGGAAAAAGTGGTTTGGTTTTCTTCCTCTGAACGCACTATATCATGATTTCTGTAGGCAGTTTTGCAGAGGGGTCTACTGGAGCTTGAAGTCTACAAGGCAGGAGATATCAAGTTTAAAAACGGCAGAGGAAATAAAGTCTTTTTTCTCTTGAAATATTTTACCACTAATGGCATTTTCAAGTTGACACTGGACTTTAAATTGGTGTGGATGTTTGGAACTTGATACAAGCATCTTGAAGATGTAGCTGGGTGGAAAGATCAGCAAATGACTCTAAAGGAAATTAGAAAAGTTAGATTCACAGAGTCAGGCAGTTGGAAGGGATCTTATTGCTAATGGAATCTGTACTGGGTTGAATAGAGTTGCCCCGAAATCCAGGACCATTGGATTAGGGTGGACCAATCCAAAGACTGGTGTCCTTATGAGAAGAGGAGAAAACATAGGCACACACCTCGTAGAAGGAGGAAGATTCTGAGGGAGGCAGCTACAAGCCAAGGAACACCGAGGATTGCTGGGAGCCCCCAGAAAGTTAGGAAGAGACAAGGAAGGCTCCTTCCCTAGAACCTTCCAGGGGAGCGTGTCCCTGCTGACACCTTGATTTCAGACTTTTGGCTTCCAGAACTATGAAAGAATAAATTTCTGTGGTTGCCACCCAGTGTGTGGTACTTTGTACCGCAACTCGGAAAAGTCATGCAACACAGTTCGAAAAACAGGGTGTGCCTGACTTGATCTAGGTCTCAGAGCCAGGAGAAGCCACTTTAGAAATCCACACCAGTTCTCTTCCAGTTATTGTTCACTTCCTGGAGAGATGGTCATCCTAAACTTGACAGAGCAGGTTTTAATCCTATTACAGTTCCCAGATTTCTAGGCCAGAATCTCCTTTCTTAAGAATTCATCATAGAGCCCTCCTCACCTGTAGAGGGTTGACTTGCATCACCCCCTGACTCCTAACCGGTGGTACCTGTGAATGGGACCTCATTTGGAAGTGGGGTCTTTGCAGATGTCATCAGGTTAAGATGAGGTCCTACTGGATTAGGGTGGGTGATACCAGTGACTGGTGTCCTTTATGAGGAGAAGAGAAGACACAGAGACACATAAAGGAAAAGGCCACGTAAAGGAGGAGGCCAAGGTTGGTGTGATGCAGCTGCAACGCAAAGAATACCACGGAGAGCTGGGAGCTGGAAAAGGCGAGCAAGACCCCTCCCCTGGAGCCCTCAGAGGGAGCAGGGCACCGCCAACACCTTGATTCCCAACTTGTGGCCTCCAA
>NW_006785484.1:774022-785714 GCF_000442215.2 Lipotes vexillifer | reverse complement strand
AAAACGGGGAAAGAGTACCTTTCTGCTGTTTTAAGCCGCCCAGTATGTGGTAATTTATCACGGCAGCCTTAGGACACTGATAGGCCATTCTACAGCCAAACCCATCCCGCAGATGTGTTTTGTGGTCTCACACAAGGTTGTTTATTTTTAAATTGAAATAGCTGTTAATATTTACACACAGGGAGATTTCACATAAAAACCATGATTTCTGTTTTTTCTTGGAAAATTGGAGGTAACAGTAACCCTGGGATTTCCTTCACACGTGGTGACCATGGAGCTGAGCAGAGCTGCCCCTTTGTAAACATCCATGTGCTTCAACTCCGGGGGCCCTGTCACTCCCCAAGGCCAGGTGTGCATGGCTGGTTTAACTCTACTCGTCTGCTTTCTTTGTCCTTTATGCCTTCATTGACTCAGGATTCTTTTAAACTGCGCTCCTCATTTTAGAGAGTAGAAAAGTGAAACCCAGAAATAGCATCCCTCGCCTCATGTCACCCAGCGTGTCTGAGATAGAGGGGGCCTGGGGTCCAGCCACTTCCTACGGCTCCGTGCTGCTCCCACCTACAGAATGCCACAAGATGTTCCCTGGGACGGGCAGCGCACACTTCTAGATTTCACAGACCAGCTTCCAAAAATTTCAAGGAATCGACAAAGAGTTTCCCACATTTTATTTTGCCAAGAAAGAATGTTAAAAAAAACCCCAACACTGCCATTACCATTTTTTCCTTAAAAAAAGGTGATTTTATCACCAACAAAGCAGGAAACACACAAGCTCAGAGTAAAAATTAACACTGTGTTGGTTCGAACAGGCTGTTCATGAGTTTCTCTCAAACCTCGTCTCCTTCCTTCCTCACCCCCAGACCTCGCTCTGCTCCGCACACTGGCTTCCTTGCTGTTCTTTGAAAGCATGAGGTCACCCCTGCCTCAGGGACTGTACATTTACTGTTCCCTATCCCCAGTACACATTTCCCCGAGGGCTTCAAGGCTCACTTTCTTAAGTCACTCAAGTCTCTACTAAAATGTCACCTCCTGAGCATGGCCCTCCCTCACTTGCCTGCATTCTCTGGGTTCCTGTGCATATGCTTTTCTTTGGACTCTTACTACTATACGCATCATCCATATGTATTTATTTTTTGTTTATTTGTTCACACTCTAATAAGAACTACAGGGGAACAAAGATTCTGTTTTCGTCAATGCCTAGACGAGTGCCTGGCACAAGAAGATACTTAATAAATTTTACTGAATTGGATCAAATAAAGTATACTAAAATGTATTGACTAAATTTCACTTATTTAGAAGTCCAGGTGAAATGTGAAAATGTTATCCAATATTGTTACCAGTTTGTGGCTTGACTCTTGGATAACACTGTGGTGATAAAATTCCCCTGGGTTCCGAATCCCTGTTGATATTTTGGTTTGGGATAGCAGTTATCATTTTGTGTAAAGATCTTTTAACCTTGACTACTCAACCTCCCATAGAAGAACCCCACCGCCAACCAAAAAACACAATCACCAAACAAACCACTGGGCAGAAATCCCTTAGGGGGGCTTCTACAAGCTTCTATAATGACCTTCTGTCCCAGGGCAGGGGGAAAATAATGCACGAGTCCAAAGTGTATACATCTCATGTAAACAAGTGTGCTGAAATGACGTTATTGCATCTGTGTTCATCATTTTTTAATATCTGAAGTTCATGAAACTCTAAAAATAAATAGTTGGTCTTTGGTTTTCATTTCCAGTCAACAGCTTGTCAGAAAAAAAAGAAAGAAAAACTGCAACTTTATTCTCAGCAGTGCTTACCGTCTCAGGATTGTCATAGAAAAAGCAAATGTACAGAGAGCCAGTCTAATTTGGATTAAGTAGAAGAAAGTGCTTGCAGAATTAGCAAAATTCTGAATTGTTTGGCATTTGAAAAGCGAGACATCTCAAGCACTAGTTAAGGGTATGGGCTGTGGAGTCAGAGCTGGGTTTGGATCCAGGGGTCGAGGCTTAAAGCTGTAAGTCCCTGATCAAGCTGTGTGGCCAGGGTCCTTTACCTGCAAAGCTGAGCTGACAATAGTGGCGACTCATGGAAGTGTTGCCAGGATTGAATGAAATAATACGTGCAAATTGCCTGGCTTAGAGTAAGAGGCGAATACGGACATCTTTGGTTATTATTACTTGAAAAGACATGTGGTTCTGTTACTTTCAAGAATATGTAAGGACATAAGCTATTGACCGAGGGAAACAATATGGAGCAGAGCCTGGTCTATATCTGCTTCCCCTTAATAGTAACAATAGTCACACCTAACATGGTGGATCCTTCCTATTTGCTATGCCCTTGACGTAGCCTCTCTCATTTAACAGTTACGACAGCTCTACGAGGGAAAGCCTGTAGCCACCTGCATTGGGAAAGAGAAAACAGAGGACTGGCACAGGCTGAGTCATTTTCCATAAAGGTAGTAAGAGGTGGAGCTGGCATTAGATCCCAGTCCGTTAAAATTCAGCACTGAGACGTTGATTATCATGTTTGGAATCAACCCACGTGTCTGCATGCAAAAAAAGGGCAAAACTATTTTTAGAGGATTTATTTCTTTAAATTGGCTAAATGTCTTACTTCCTAACTTTCATGACAGATGGACAGACCTACGAAGAGACAAAGACAATGATGTACCAACTCTACAGGAAAATTCTCGGTGAAATTGTGGACGGTGTGACTGGCTGTCTTGACTCCTGGCTCTGATCAAGGAATCCTGGAAACTTGGCCTCCACAGTAGACAGTAACCCTCTGCCCTTTGCCACTTACCCTAAAAGAACACACTGGGAGAATGACCCAAGTAACTCTCTCTGCTGGATGAGGTGGAATACAAGAGTTTACATTCTCCTAATGTAGAGACTTAGCAGCTTTTATTCCCTTTTCCCACTTTTTGCTGCATCGGAAGATTTGAATGCTAAGCCCTCCTTTCCTTGGAGCAAAACAGAACTAAATTTTGGCTGATTCTGGCTTTGGGCCCAAAGGATCTTCAAGATTTAGAATTGTGGAAGAACAGAGAGGAAGGAAGGCTTTTGCGGTGGAGGCAACGGGAGCTCTGCTCTCCAGCAAAAGAAAGATCCTCATAGCATTGGACTCACAAGGGATTTGAGCTGATAGAGAAGGAAGTGGGTTCTAAGGGGTCCCTGCTATCTGAGCTGGAGAGGCTTCTTGAGACGAGAGACCAATCGATGCTCGGAAGGGGTTAGACGGGGATGGGTGGCTTTGGCAGAATTCTCAGCAGTGAGGCGCATTGGTAGAAAGACGGAAGCCATGCAGCTGTGGAGCCACTGTCAGCCACCACCACGTATCGTCACTGTGGCCCACTGCTTGTCACCACACCTTCACTTTTTCAGAGCCCAGCATCAAGCTAGTCACTTCCTCGCCAAAGCAGCATTCATCCATATTCTACGACATCGCTCAGTTTGCATTCGATTTACTCTATGTAGAAATCCCCACTTGCAAAGCCCCAGACAGTGTGAGCCCTCCAAAAGCAGGAGGTGTGGTGATCTAGTGAGGGGACAGTGTAGAAACCCTGTGTGTGTATGTCAGGATTGCACACTGGACGAACCAGTTACAGACCCCCAACCTGGGCGAACTGTTGGCAACACCCCTGTTATTTGCGCACGCCTTACACCGGGAGCTTAAGAGCCAGTTTGACCACTTAGGAGAAGGCTTTAGAACCAGAAAACGGGCCAACTGTTTTTGCCCAACCATCACTCTTCATGACAAAAGCACCCTTCCTTCTCTGGCTTTGGCTTCTTCAGGAGCCAGGGAAATACCGAAATGTTCAAGGACAAAGATTTTCTTGACTCGAGAAGAGTTGGGGCATCTTTAGTAATAGGCAAACTTATCACGCCTCCCGTTTCAGGGATGGTTTCTGCACACTTGCATTGTTGCTGTTGGCTGCGCTGCCTCTTGGCTCACCTGACCAGCATCCTGGAGAGCGGCCGTTAGCACCTCCATGACTCACAAGGAGCATCTCTTTCCTAAAACCTGAGCCGTTCCAGGCCACGGCAGGATGACAAAGGACTTGGTCATGGCTGCAGAAACGGAATCATTAGAAGTAATCAGGCCTCTGCCCAAATAGCAGCTTGGATGAGAGAGGGTTGTAAAACTCCCGCTGGAAGTTCTGCTGGAGTTGGCAATCGCGTCCGGGAAATGTCGGCCCAGCTCTGCCAAGGCAGTGCCCTATGCCAAGCCTGAAGCTCCATGAGCCAATATGGCTTTTCTATTTGGGGCTTTCCCATTGGGATCTCTAGCAACATGCCATCCCGAAGCGTTGGAGGAAAGAAAAATCACAAACTTCCCTGTCAAATACGGATACTGCAAGGCGGTGCTTCCAATATTCTCGGTATGTTGAAAAGAAGAGAAAATAAGTGAGGCCAGATAGTCCTAATTTATGATTTGCTTTCTCTCTGCTTTCCCCTCCCCTCTTCACTCTCCATCCTGCAGGCGGGGAATCATGGCTCAGGGGAGGCTGGGCAGGATGTAAAAGACAGGCCACCTGCATAACTTCCTGGCTTTTGTTTTAAAAATACTACGAAGAAAGGAAAGTTTGAACATCCTAAAGTTGCCAAGAACTTTGCCCTGCTGGCTGGCAGCCCTCTACAGAGGTGACAGATCCTTAGGGTTTCCTTGGAAAGTCAGAAGATCGTGCAAGTCTGGGCTTTGCCTTCTGACATGGAGATATTTGCTGCATTTTCTATGGGGTGGACCCTCTCCAACCCTCCACCATGCCCACCGCTCCTTTAGCGAGGAACCAAACCCTGGACCTTAAGGCTGAGTGTCTTTGCCATTTATCACACTTGTGCTTGGTTTTCTCTGACCCGCCTTTAAAAAAAATCAACACCTTCGCCTCCAGCTCCCCCTTGCTTCCGTTTCCTGCTTTAGTTTCCTCTATAGTATTTTTTTGTTTGTTTAATATAATCCACATGTTATGTATTTGTTTATTATCAGCCTTTCCCAATTTGATGAGGGAAATGATTTTGTCTGTTTTGTTCATCACTGTGTGTCTAGTGCCTGACACAGAGTAGGTGCTCAATAAATACTGTTGAATGAAAGTGGGAAACAAAAGATGTTTCGATCTGCGTGACTTTTCTTGCACCCAGAGAGCTTTGCTCATTCCCGTTATCTGCTTTATTTCTGTGGGTCTGACACAGCAACCCCTGGAGGTCAGAGGAGCTGGGTTCTTCAATGCTGGAGAATGTAAACTGGCACAGCCACTGTGGAAAACAGTATAGAGCAGGGGTCCCCAACCCCTGGGCCGCAGACTGCTAGGGGTCCACGGCCTGTTAGGAACTGGGCCGCACAGCAGGTGGTGAGCAGCCAGAGAGTGAGCGAAGCTTCATCTGCCGCTCCCCGTCGTTCCCCATGGCTCCCTGTCGCTCTCCATCGCTCCCATTACCGCTTGAACCACCACTCCCCCCCACCCATCAGAGGAAAAGTTATCTTGCACCAAACCGGTCCCTGGTGCCAGAAAGGTGGGGGACCGCTGGTATAGAGGATTCTCAAAAAACTAAAAGTAGAACTACGATGTGACCCAGCAAAAAACCCCCACTAATTTGAAAAGTTACACACATCCCAATGTTCATAATAGTATTACTTACAATAGCCAAGATACAGAAGCAGCCTAAGTGTACATCACCAGATGGACTGATAAAGATGTGGAATACACACACACACACACACACACACACACACACACAATGGAATACTACACAGCCATAAAAAAGAATGAAATTTTGCCATTTCCAGCAACATGGATGGACTTGGAGGGTATTATGTTTAGGGAAATAAGTCAGACAGAGAAAGTCAAACACTCTAAGGTATCACTTATATGTGGAATCTAAACAATAAAACAAACTAGTGAGTATAACAAAAAAGAAGCAGATTCACAGATACAGAGAATAAACTAGTGGTTACCAGTGGGGAGGGGCAATAGAGGGGGAGGGGATTAAGAGGTACAAACTATTGGGTATAAAATAAGCTACAAGAATATATTGTACAACATGGGGAATATAGCCAACATTTTATAATAACTATACATGGAGTATTACCTTTAAAAATTGTGAATCGCCATATTGTACGCCTGTAACTTATAAAATGTTGTACATGAACTACACTTCAAAGCAAAAACGATTGGTCCAGAATCAGGAGAGAATCTCAGTCCTGAAAGAGCCACATGAGGAGGGGTAATCTATATCCCAGTGATCTGCTCCTTGGCATTGCACAATATTCCAAGCTCGACAGATCCTGGAGTGGTGGCTCTCAGTGCTGTCACATGGAACGTCCTCTTTTTCAAACAAATGCATTCGAACAGCCTATATATTGGTTTGGGTTCCCCAGAAGTTGACCGAGACAAAGACACGAGTTTAAGTGTACATGGGAGATGATCCCCGGAGGCACTGCCAGGGGAATGACTGGTGCAGCGAGACAAAGAAAGGGCCAGAGGCCAGTTCAGGATGCCTGATCTAGAGAGTTACCACCACAGGCAACTGAGGCTTATTCCCACTGAGACCCCTAGGGGTGTCTCACCATCAGCTCACCATGAGCCATTGGTCAAGGGCTGCTTCAGGGTCAAGGGAAAGGCCCTGAGGCCGAGGGTGGCAGGTGGTAGCAGAGGACATCTTTTCTCTGTGTGGGAATGAGTGTTCCGGGGATGGTAGGACATAGGCAAAGTCTGTTAAACACCCCATTTACAAATCTAAAATCCTTTATCTACAATCATGATTTTTTAAAGAACAAATAAGAGGACAATATTTATAATAAAATATATATATCAGCATTTAAATACTCAGGATCGACACGCTAGAATACACAATAAAGCAATTGGCCTCATACATAGAAACACTTAGCTCAACGCCACAAATACAGATCGAGACTTGTGCGTTACATTGAAGACTCAAATGCCGTTCATGGTATGACCCTTACAACGTGATTTTCTGATACGTGGAACAAATCTCAGTTTGGTTAGAACAACGTATAGTTTTTTTTTCAATTTATATGATAGTTACATTCTTGTAAAATTCAGTGTGCATTAAAATTCTGTGAGGAATACTTTGTGAGCCTATGTCAAATGGACTTAGGGTCTAGGCTCAGCGAATCATAATCGGGTGCTTCACCCATATGAATGTCTAGTGGACATTCAGAAGTCGGGTTCCCAGACAGTTCTTCATGGCATGGGACTGTCTCGTGCATTGCAGGACATTTGGCATCTCTGGTCTCTGACCACTAAGTGCTAATGTCATCTCTATGTCTTTGTGGCTACTGACTCCCCAAAATAATTTCTGGAAATCCCCACTTGGGGCAGTCTCACTCCCATTTACAAAATGCTGATTTAAAGAAAGGGTGGGTGGGAAACTCCACGAATGACTGAGACATAATTTCCCATTAACTAAGATGAATGGGAATTTGAAATGAAAAATTGAGTTACAGGAAAGAGAGTTTTGGTTTTGCAGGTGCCTCTGATTTGGTGGCCAGATTCCTCCTCGTTCCATAGCAGAGAGGAATGCTGGAGAATCCTCAGCTTACGACCCACAGTGTTGTCATTGTTTCCTGGAGGAACTTTCATTTATCGCCAGGGGAATACCTGCCTATTACGTTGCAGGCCTGGGGAAGATGCTAAAAAATATCACTTCTCCTGAAGAACAGTTTCCTGCAAAAGTGTCATTCTCTCTTGACCCAGCATCTAAATTCAAAGATACTGGACAAATGATAGAGGAGTTAGCTCATCATTGGGGTGTGTGCACCAGTGCAGAAGAATCTCACAGGCTTTCGGTGTGTCCCCTATTTACCAGCCCTTCAGCAGCGACAGTACGGAAAGGGCCAGTGAGCACAGCCATGCTGGGCAAATCCTGGGGGCTGGGCAGGCAGGGGGGTGCAGAGCTAGTATGGAGCATTCAGTGAGTGTGCATTCTCTATGCTTCATCGGTTCAAAAGCAAAGCCTGAACAAGCCCTCTAAGATGAGACAAAGAAGAGGCTCGAGGCAGCCTCTCTATGTAAAAGACCATATTAGCTAAAGTGGAAGGGAGATTGGCTCTAGGCATTGAACTGGACACACAAGTTTCTAATATACATTGTATCACAGCACTATGGTTAAGAGGGTTGGCTTTGGAGTCAGACTTCAAGGTTTGATACCTCAGGTCCATCATTTGCAAGCTCTGGGTCTTGAATAAGATACTTAATCTCCAGCACTTCAGTTTTCCCATCTGAAAAATGGGGATAATGCTAAACTTGGGGTTTTGTAAGAATTAGGTAAAATAATCCACATAAACTCTGAGCACAGTGCCTAGCACACTGTAAGAATGTGCTAAGTGTTGGTATTATTATTAAAATTGGGACAAAATCAACTTTTGGGGACAATGAAATATCACTTGTTTGGCATGCTGAGAATAAAACAATTGTAGTTACTACAAGCTTGTGAATTCAGGACAGTATCTTCTCTACTTCTGGGACTCTAGTGGCCAGCCCTACGCTTGATGCAGAGTAGGAGTTCAAGAAAATTTATGGATTTCGGGTGAAGAAGGTAGAAAATTCAGGTCAAAGTACACAAGGTAGGTTTGCCAGATAAACCACATTCCACCAATTCTAGTCCCGAGGAAATTACATCCTAGGACATACAAGGAGGCGATATGCGTAACGAGCAGTGTACACGATTAGGGATAAAATGAGGTACAGTCTGATACTAAATTATTTTGTCATTATTATATTGTGTTTATCATATAAATATATTCATACTCTGTCTACAAGATTTCTCCCCTCATTCTGAAGTCTTGGTTTTTCACTAAGATGCTTCCCCTGTCACAGAGAAACTTAGCAAGGGCTTTGCCGTGAGCATCAATGCTACCACCTTGAAAGAAAGTCGACTGAAGTCGCAGCCCTTTAAGGTGCCAAAGTCAATGTAGGAGTTGAGTGGCTGCCATATTTATTAATCCTTTCATTAGAACCAGAGCCCGAGGACATCTTTATAATGATGTCTTAAGGATAACTTTCCCCCCGTGATGTTTGTTGAGAGACTGGCGAAAGTATTGATAGAACTGACCAAGGGTTGAATCCTGGCTTTGTCGCTAATTTGATGTGAGACTTTGAAATACCATGTACCCCCGTGAGTATCACATTGTTAGCATGCAATCTGGCTCTTGGCCTTCCTCTCTGACTTTATCTCCTGGGCCTCTCCCTGACCCTCCGCCCATCTTTCTGTTCTATTCCCTGTGCTTTTCTTTCTGTCAAATATACCAAGCATGTGGCTCTGAGCTGTTGTGAGTGCTGCCCCCCTCCCCCAAACCTGCACCACATCCGTCAGATAAAGATTATAATAATCTCAAGCCAGCACAGTTCAATCTTTTTTGCCAGATTAGCATTGGTACAAAGCTGGTGTTGCCGGACTTAGCAGATAAAAATACAACATGCTCAGCTAACTTTGAATTTCAGATAAACAACGGATCATAGTTTTGTGTAAGTACGTCTCTTGCAGCCTTTTTGGGAATGAAGGTCCACGCTGCGGAGCTTTGTTGTCTACAAAGCAGGATTATAACTCCTACTTCATGGAATTGTTGGTAAGGTCAAATGAAATAAATGTATAAAACACCTGGTACACAGTAAACACAGTAAACAATACCTATGGATATGGGCTAAGAGAGCAACCAGGGAAAAATATTAAATAAGGAATAGTTTTAACTAGAAAAAGCATGCCATTTTGGAAAGAGGAGTCAGTGTTTCTATTTGTTAGACATGTGTCCACAACAGATAGTTGGTTTTTGATTTTATTTTTTAAATTAATTAATTTATTTTAATTATTTATTTTTGGCTACGTTGGGTCTTTTGCTGCACGTGGGTTTTCTCTAGTTGCGGCAAGAGGGGGCTACTCTTCCTTGCGGTGCGTGGGCTTCTCATTGCGGAGGCTCCTCTTGTTGTGGAGCACGGGCCCTAGGAGCGCGGGCTCCAGTAGTTGTGGCACGCAGCCTCAGTAGTTGTGGCGCACGGGGTTAGTTGCTGCACGGCACGTGGGATCTTCCCGGACCAGGGCTCGAACCCGTGTCCCCTGCATCGGCAGGCGGATTCTTAACCACTGTGCCACCAGGGAAGCCCAGTTTTTGGTTTTTAAAATAAAAAACAACATTCATAGGATTTTTGGTTTTTAAAACAAAAGCATCCAAAGCATTCATGACATAAGGAAAGGAAGAAGGATTTCTGCCTGGGTTACCTGCCAGCTGAGTAAAGTTTTATTTTTGCTTCATCAAGTGGCAGAGGACCATCAAAAAAAAAAATCTCGAATAGATGAATGGTTTATGCAATTTATTTTTCCAAAGAAGTCTAATTTACCATTTTAATTTATGCAGAAATTTGGTGAATTACCCCATCAAATGGGAATGAAAATGAGCTGGAAATGAAAAAAAAAAATGAATAGAACTCTTTTTTCGCTCTGGCTTCAATCGCTACGGTTCTCTTCCAGTTTACCAGGTTCAGTGACTATATGGAAACAACCTACAGCTGGTTTTGTGTTTTTTTTGTTTTTTGTTTTGTTTTTGTGTTTTTTTTTTTCCATAAAGACACCGAAAAGAAAACTGTCTCGTATATTAAAAGAATATTAGGTGGCAAATGAGAAAACGTTGCTTCTGTCTGTCTCACGACCACAGTTTTTGTGTCTTGGGTGCATCATCGCCCTTCAAAGAGACAGGAGTTTGTGGTGGTGAATGTGAAAATGAAACCAAGAAAAACCATCTCTGGTTCCTTCTAGGAAGAGTTTTCCACTGCGAAAATTTCAGACTGGGTTTAGAGTAGAATTAATATTTTGTTTTCATAGAGATATCTTCCTGTCTCTGTATTCTGTTCTGGTGGCTTATGTCATAGTATCTTCTATTTGTATGCAATTGCTCACTCTAAGAATAAACAGAGTCAGGAGGTCCCCATGTGGGGTCGCCCTGGGAGAGCCCCGGGAGACACAAATATCACTCATCTGAAAGCTCAGCGATCTGAGGACTTCACGCAACCACAGTTAGGCATTCAGAGAAATCAGCACCCCAACAGATGAGAGCAAGCAAGCCTCTCACTCTAAACTCAGAGACCTATTGTCATTCCTATTATTCTTGAAATGGATAATTCCATTTTCATGGGTATGTAATTGTTTTTGAACACAAACAATTTCCAGAAGATTTTGCACCAGGAGCTAAACATTTTTATCATTTGTCTTCAGCAGTTTAGAAATCAATTGGGGGTTATTTTAAATGGAATTGAAAACTTGCCTTTAAAATTTAGTTCTCTTCTAGTTACATAGAAGCCCAGGGTATAAGATGATAATAATCACAACTTATTGAATAAGTTAATTATAATATTACAACTAGCAATTAACATTATTTATTATTATGACTACACTCTGGGTGCAGAATATTTTTCTATATAATAATGATTATTGAAAAGTAGTCATACAATCTGAGTTTGTCTCTGAAACAAAGAGAAACTGAATTTATACAATCTGGCGAAAAATGTTAGAAAACATTCATTAGTATAAATTCAGAAATAATTTTTTTTTAGGGATTAAAAAAAATTATGTTAATGGAGACAAAGACAATTTTAGGTGCTCTTGAGGAAAACAACACATCAAAGAAAATCATTCACTCATAATTTTTTCACTTGTTTTCATTCATCCTTATTATTATTATTATTTTTCTGTTTTCTGGAAAGAGT
>NW_006785484.1:767928-773977 GCF_000442215.2 Lipotes vexillifer | reverse complement strand
AAGAGTGTTACCAATGCTAAGATTCTCTATTGATCAATATAAGACAACAAGAAGCTGAATGATGAGAAAAAGATAGTTCACTCCATCATGCAGCTATTCCCAAATATTAGAATGGGTGGCCACTGGTAAATCAATGAGTCATATCCCTTTTGCATTTTTGGATCCCCTTGAGTATCTGATAGAGTTGGGAGTTTTTGCTCCCAAAATGGACGTGCATAAGATATTTCGTGCTTAGTTTTAAGAGCTTTTCCTTCCTCCCCGGCCAGCCTGTCTGTGACCTTCAGTGGGTTAACAATTTTTCCTATAGTGAAAACTCTGGAAGGCCATTCAAGCAAAGCTGGCTAAGTAATTTGCAGAGTCCTGTGCAAAATGGAAATGAGAGGCCTCTTGGTTGAAAAATTATTAAGCATTTAAAAATGGTGACAGCAGAGCATTAAACCAAATATGGGACCCTTTTAAGCATGGGGCCCTGTGTGACCGTACACATTGTCGGTCCATGAAGCCAGCCTTACTTTGAAGTGTAGGGTAGTGGTTAAGATTTCAAGCTCTGGTGTTAGACTCACTGAGCTCAAATCATAGCTCTCCTTGAGTTTTCTTGAGTAAGTTAATTTGTGTCTTACATTCCTTACTTGTACTAATGGTACGTACCTTACAGGATTATTGTGAAGAATAAAGAAGTTTGTATGTGTAAAATCCCTAGAATAGTAAGGACACAGCACTGGCTGTTATTATTCTTTTAAAAAAATGTTGTTGACTGTAAATCACAGCATGTCACTCCCTCAGTTAAAGTCTCTCAATGACCCCACAGTCCCTGGGGCACCCTCCACATCAGGCCTGCAAGGTCTTGTGTGAGCTTATTGCTGTTGGCCTCCCCACTCTCTTCTCACCACCTCTGCTCTTCACTCAACATAATCAAGCCATCCTTGCCTTCTACTAGTTCATGACACATGCCAAGCCCACTCTCATCTCAGGGTCTTTGCACAGACTTCCTGGAATGTTATTCCTAACCCCAGTCAAGCCCCCTCTTTGTATAAACCCCATGTCAGTTTAAATATCACCTCCACAGGAAGGCCTTTCTTCTTTGCATTCATTCTTCCTTCCTTTTGTTTTGTTAACAGCTTTATTGAGATGCAACTTACATACCATAAAATTCACTTGTTTGAAAGGCAGAATTCAGTGGTTCTTAGTTTATTTTCAGAGTTGTGCAACCTTTACCATAAAGTAAATTTAGCACACCACCTCCCACACCAGAAAAAAAAAAAAAGAAAAAAAAGGAAAGAAAGAAACTCATTCTTCCCTTCCCTAGTCCCAGGGAACCAGTAATCTATTTTCTGTCGCTATAGATTTGCCTTTTCTGGACACTTCATATAAATGGAATAATACAATATATGTTCTTTTGAGTCTGTATTCTTTCACTTAGCGTAATGTTTTTGAGGTTCATCTATGTTGTAGCATGGATCAGTACCTCATCTTTTATTAATTGCTCATCAGTATTCCATTGTATGAATAAACCACATTTTATTTATCCACTCACTATTCACTGAAGGACATTTGGGTGTTTCTATTTTCTGGCTGTTATGATAAATGCTACTGAGAACATTTGCATGCAAGTTGAAAGGTTTATCTTGACCATGCTGCCCAAAAGGGTTCCCTTGTCTCTTATGTATCCTCTTTGAACCCTGTTAACTTCTGTCAGAATACTCTATTTTCATTTGTAGTTCTTTTTTTTCTTTTCTTTTTAAAAATATGTATCTTCAATTAGAATGTAATTTCCATGGAGCAGAAACTAGGACTGCCTTGATAATCAGCATATCCCTAGTGCTGGGTACACTGTAGGCAGTTAATAAATAATTGCTGAGTGTATGAACGAATCAATACCTCTTGCATTGAACAATTTTTGGTACAATACACATGGCATATACATTATACTTGCAACATCCACACCCAGTCAACAAACGGGGAAGCACGATTTTAAGGTAACATCTATTCTCCTAGGACCGAATGCAAAGTCATTAAAAGCATGTAAGGTTTGAGAAAAAGGTCAGAAGAAAAATGTGGATAGCCACATGCAAAGGAAAATAATTTAGCACTAATCTCATACCATAAAAAGTAATGTATAAATGATACTTAATTCTTCGTAAATATTTATGAAGAGGACTTGTTTATATATGAACCTGCATTCAGAGTATCCAGGTGCTAATATAACTGCCCATATTTCCCCAAATTAGTGATGTTTGTCTGGAATTTTGATTTCTGAATCTCTGTGTGATATTAGAAAAAAGACAAGACGTATATAGTGGAAACATATGCTTGTCAAGTGGCCCTTTGATTCAAGAGAATAAAAATGACTCAAATTTAGAAACAACTATCATGTTTTGAGCATTGATCTTGCCTTGCCATGGGCCACTTTGACTCATCTTCTTGTGCTCAAACTAATGCTTTCTCAAGCTAAGAATAGGGAGAATTCCACATTGCTACTGTATAAGCCAAAATGGCAACATATACGCATCTATTTCATTCAGAATTCTGCAGTTATCAAGAAAATCTCCTAAAGAAGAGAACATAAAAAGAGAAAAGCTTTCAAATCAACACTGTTCATCACTTAAAGGGCAAAACAGACTCCAATAGAGGCTACCACGGGAAGAACATCATGCTTTCCAGTGTCCCCTAAAACTGTCATGGGACTCCTAGAAACTCTCCTTTTGTCCAGCCTGTGTTTCCTACCCCATAATTATGACTACACCTTTACATTTCAAAGTTCTTGAATATGGCTACTGACCTAATCCAAGACTTACTTGCCTTCTACCATCTTGGCTCTGTTGATGCTGTTAAATTTTTCCCCATGTTCTGACCATGACTCTAGTCCAAGTCAGATGCCCAGGCTGGTTCACTTCCTCTCAGTGTTTACTAATACACTGAAATCTTTCCAGTGTGGCTAGCCAGCCCCTGGTCTTCCCAGGTGTGGTGACTGACTTTCCTGATTTGCTTGAGACTGTCCTGGTTTTAGCACTGAAAGACTCATATTCTAGGAACCCTTCAATCCTGGGCAAACTGGGACAGTTGGTCATCCTACTCCCAGGTTTTTTAAGACAACTGGTGCCTTTCCGTTAGCCTAGCCCTCTATATTAATCTAAATAGATTTCTAATACCTTTGTTTCCACTGCCCAATGATGGATCTGAGATGAAGTGCATGATGCAGTTATCTTAGAAAAGTCTTAAAATATGTAACCCATCAACCCAGAAATTTCACTTAATCATGGATGTGTGCAAAGATTTGGTTTCAAGGATGCTTAGTTCTGTGCTGTTAATTAAAATCAAAGTTGGAAACAATCTAAATATTCAACCATAGGCCTATGATAGATAAAGTATGAATTCATTCCACAGAATATTTTTATGTAGTCTTTAAAAATGAATGTCGAAGAATATTTAATGGCGTGGGGAGGATGTTCACAATTTTAGGTTAGGAATAGTCAACCTACAAAACAATATGCAAATATGACTCTAGTTTTTGCAAGGAACAAAATTCTACGATACACATGCGTACACACGTATAAATATTTACAAACCAGAATATTGACAGTGGGCAGCTGCAGTACAAAGGGATGGTCTTGGATAGCTGGGAGATAGGGCTTCATCCCTGTCTTCATATCTATCAACTCAGTTATACCCCCAGGTACCACAAGGTGCTTGCTATGCAACATAGCTTCAGGGCAAATCTAGGCTCTCTTTCAATCTGCTTTACCAAACCTAAATGTCCTTTACTGACATTCCCAGACCACTATTCTCTATGGATGGTGGGATTATAGTTTTTGCAGTTTTTTTTTTCTAGTTTGATTTTCCTCGTTTTTATATTCCTTCATAAATAAATGTGTATTACTTTTAGTTATTTCTAAGTAATACAAATTATTTATATGAGAACAGAAGAACTTGGGGAGATCTTTGCATGGTGTTAAGTGGAGAAATTAGGCAAAAACATGTATAAGAAGAGGGGTTGGTAACAGAAGAAAATGTCATTTACTGGACGTGGTATAGATGGCTACCCATGTCGGGTAAGTTTTAGTAATACCAAAAAGATTTGCAGCCCCCCAACTATCCTCCCATCAGCTCTGAAGTTAACGCCTAAAATTCCCACTTTATTTCTTACAGTTAAGGCTTCGAAAGTCTCTAATGGGATGCATATGGAAAGCTAAGTCATTACTGGTCATTATCAACTTGGTGTAAATTAATTTATAAGATTATTTCGAGTCAGCTTGTGAAGACCTATGAGAATTGGACACAGGCTAGCTAATTTTTGCTGAGAACGGTGTGGTGATAAAGGTGTGTGGGCTTCTGGAAAAATGTAGGGTTGGTCTGCTATGGCGTAAACTGAAGAAAAAAAAGTTGAGCTTAGGTAAGGAGCCAACTGGAACATGGAGGGATGAACTGACTCTAAACAAGCTGCCAACGTAATACAACACTCCCTACTTGAATTATGGTTTTCTGTGTCATTGCATGCAGACTCACATGGTTTTAGAATCAAAACCCAGACTGCAAAAGAGTCAGTGAATGATAATCTTATAAAGAGGACATAAAAAGAAAATAATAGTTACCTTTTGTTGTGCACATGGTCTTGGTCAGGCGCTGTACTAAGTATTTTGCGTACATTCTGTCTCTTAATGCTTCACAATAAACTCATGAGGTCACTAGGAGTATAGATTAGGAAATGAAAGCTTTCGATATTAGGAGTTTGCTAAATGTCACAAAGCCGTAAGTGAAGAAATTGAACTCAAATCTGTCTGACTGTAATTTTCTCCCTGTTCTTCCAGGTTTCTTCCTTGAGGCCAGTACGGATGCATATTTCTGACTTCTCCTTTTGCTGCCAGATGGAGAAAACACTCTGCTTTTTTTTTTTTTTTTTTTTTTTCTCCCCACACAACCGTGGGATCTTAGTTCCCGGCCCAGGGGTTGAGCCCGCGCTCCCTACAGTGGAAGCTTGGCCTTTTTTTTTTTTTTTTTTTTTTTTTGGCCTCACCACACAGCATGTGGGATCTTAGTTCCCGGACCAGGGGTTGAGCCCGCGCTCCCTACAGTGGAAGCTTGGAATCTTAACCACTGGACTGCCAGGGAAATCCAGCACTTTGCCTTTAAAGGGGGGTCACGTGATTGGATCAGGCCCACCTGAGATAATCTCTATATCTTAAATTTAACTGATTTGAGATATTAATTACACCTGCAAGATCCCCTCTCTGCAGTGCCTCGCTTAGTGTTTGGTCGAATAAATATGAGATGGGAATCATGGGAGACCATCTTTAGAATTTTCCCTACTATGTAAAGCCTTTCAAAATTTTGGATTGATGATAATTGAATTAATTTTTTATGTGACCTAGCCCCCTCTTTCCAAGATGGCGGAGGAGTAAGACGCAGACATCACCTTCCTCCCCACAGATACACCAGAAATACATCTACACGTGGAGCAACTCCTACAGAACACCTACTGAACGCTGGCAGGAGACCTCAGACCTCCCAAAAGGCAAGAAACTCCCCACGTACCTGGGTAGGGCAAGAGAAAAAAGAATAAACAGAGACAAAAGGATAAGGACGGTACCTGCACCAGTGGGAGGGAGCCGTGAAGGAGGAAAGGTCTCCACACACTAGGAGCCCCTTCGCGGGCAGAGATTGCGGGAGGCGGAGCGGGGAGCTTCGGAGCCGCGGAGGACAGCACAGCAACAGGGGCGCGGAGGGCAAAGCGGAGAGATTCCCGCACAGAGGATCGGCGCCGACCGGCGCTCACCAGCCCGAGAGGCTCGTGTGCTCACCCGCCGGGGGCGGGCGGGGCTGCGAGCTGAGGCTCGGTTTCGGTTTCGGTCGGAGCTCAGGGAGAGGACTGGGGTTGGCGGCTTGAACATAGCCCGAAGGGGTTAGTGCGCCACGGCTAGCCGGGAGGGAGTCCGGGGAAAAGTCTGGACCTACCCAAGAGGCAAGAGACCTTTTCTTGCCTCTGTGTTTCCTGGTGCGCGAGGAGAGGGGTTTTAAGAGCGCTGCCTAAAGGAGCTCCAGAGACGGGCGCGAG
>NW_006785484.1:755712-761800 GCF_000442215.2 Lipotes vexillifer | reverse complement strand
GGGATAGGGAGGGTGGGAGGGAGGGAGACAAAGAGGGAAGAGATATGGGAACATATATATATGTATAACTGACTCACTCTGTTATAAAGCAGAAACTAACACACCATTGTAAAGCAATTATACCCCAATAAAGATGTTTAAAAAAAAAAAAATTTTTTTATGTGACCTGGAATGATAATTCTTTTGACAGAGAATCAATTAATACTTGTAAACACTAAAATTAACATTGTGGAGTTAAGTATCATTAAAATCTTATTTGCAAAAAAAAAAAAATCTCTTTATTTCCTTTATTTTTTTGTCACTCCTCGTAGACTCTGTATAACTGACTCACTCTGTTATAAAGCAGAAACTAACACACCATTGTAAAGCAATTATACCCCAATAAAGATGTTTAAAAAAAAAAAAATTTTTTTATGTGACCTGGAATGATAATTCTTTTGACAGAGAATCAATTAATACTTGTAAACACTAAAATTAACATTGTGGAGTTAAGTATCATTAGAATCTTATTTGCAAAAAAAAAAAATCTCTTTATTTCCTTTATTTTTTTGTCACTCCGTCGTAGACTCTTTGGGTTAGAATGCTATGTTGTTTCATCAGACATTTTTTGAAGTTTGCAATTTGTTTGGAGTTCAAAGGAAATGTCACTTCCACCTCTCCAATTTTTAATAATGCAAATATTCTATAGCTGATTCTGAATAAAAACACAGTTGACAGAAAAAAATCTTTTCACTCAATAAGGGAAAACAGTGAATTAATGAGTATTTAGTTTAATTTTTTTAAAAACTGAGTATTGGCAGATTAGACGTTGACAAAAATTATTCTGGTCCAATTTATGGATCAAATGCAAATAGCCCCTTCTTTGCTTCTTTCTAATGGATTGCAATTGAAATGTTACATTTTCATTTTAGACTGACAAAGAAAAAAACACCCAGTAATATTCTGAGGCCAAAAATTGTGGCTGGAACCTCTAAGTAAGTCATTTTATAACAGCTTTGTTCCCTGGATGCTGGCTTATCAAAAATGCCCAGGATCTTATTGAAGTGAGCTATTCTAATGAAGGACAAGATTCGATGAACAGGCATTGCTCTAAGCGGCATTGCTTTCACAGTCTGCCTTCTGGTTTCATATGGGAAAAATCTGAAGTTTCAAGGTGACCCCAGATTATGATAATATTCAGAGAAATCCAGGATTTTCCAGGCGGAATATTGGTAGAATAGACAAAACGGGATTCATCTTTATGAAAAACAGTTTTGGTTTCCAAACACTATAAAACCTCTCAATATCAATCACTCGTTCATTTATACAGCAAATATTTATTTATTCATTGTCTGTAAGGTGCCAGGCACTGTTCTAGGCACTGCAGAGACAGCAAAGAACAGACAAACAACAAAATTCATGACTTGATGGAGGCTATGTAAGAAATAAGAAAGGCTTTGGCCAGGTGCACTAGGGGACTGTGCTGTCTTAAATGCACCAAGTAGGATGCAATGTCATGATCAAACTTGCAGCCAAACTGATACTCCCCAATGTGACATATCTGGAGTTAGAATCCTTGAACAGCTTCAAGCCCAGGGTTGATGGTCAAACAATTCTCACAAAGCCTCTGAGGCAAAGGATTGCAAAAGACTGCACCACCCTAGACCTCCCTTCCAATCTCGGATTCTGGCAGCTTCCTCCAAATTGATTTTCTTTCCTCAAGGTGGCACAGCAGAGGTGCTCTGAGAGGTGGAAGGGAGTCGACTGAGAACCACTTTCCACTGAAAAGGAAATCATTTGTGGTAACTGAATAATGGCCCCTAAGATGTCCACATCCTGAGCCCCAGAACCTATGAATATGTCCCCTTACATGGTAAAAGGGACTTTGCAGACGGGAGTAAATTAAGGATCTTGAGACTGGGGAGATTAGCTTGATTATGCACTTGGTTCAAAGTAACCACAAGGGTCCTTATAAGAGGAAGGTGGGAAGGTCAGAGCCATTAATAGGAGATTATAAGGACAGAAGGGGCTGGAATAATTCAAGGAAGGAGCCATGCGCCAAAAAATGCAGGCAGCCTCCAGAAGCTGGAAAGGCAAGAAAAGGGATTCCCCCTGGAGCCTCAGGAAGGAACTAGCCTTGCTGAAACCTTGATTTTAAGTCAGTGAGACTGATTTAGACCTCCGACGTCCAGAACTAGAAGATAACAAATCTGTGTGGTTGTAAGCCACTTAATTTGTGGCAATTTGTTACAACAGCAGTAGACGTGGGCACATCATTAAAATGTGCCTTAAAACTGTGCGTCTGATTCCTTAATAATTATTTCAGAAAATAGGAAGTGCAGCCCCATTTCAGAAATCCCCTGGGAAAGCCACACAATTATTGGAAAGGCTCAGACACTTTTCTTATAGGAAGAGCTTATACCTCCAAGCCTTTATTAAGTGTCAGGCACTGTTCTTAATGCTTGGCAGTTGTATTATTAACTAATTTAATCCTTGAGAGAACTCTTTAAGGTAGGACTAGTGTTATGCAATTTTACCAACAAGGAGATTAAGGCACAGTTTCCCAGGTGGTGGCAGAGCCTTGGGGATGCACCTGACAGCCTGGTCCAGCTCTAGGCTTTGCAGAGATTTGATCTTTGAGCGAAGCCAGAAGTCATTGAAAATAAAAGATAGTGAGGCCGACCAGGTCATTTTGCTGAGTTAAACTGCTTTTGATCTATGATGAAGTGTAATTATAATGATTATAATCTCGTTAGCTTGCTATCCTTGTGGGGCTCATCAGGCAGCTCCTGAAGAAATTTTGCAAAAATCTTTGCAGTCACGGCAACTATGTTGGAATAAATGTTTCATCTTCCCAGGGGGCTGTTTTGAAGAAAACATCTATTTACTATGGACACCCTAAGTACAGCCTCTTCTAAGAGAAACAGTTGGAAAGATGAGACAGAGTCTTTACACTGAAAAATAAAAAAGCAAGGAGTTTTTAGAATTTTTAGGATTCTATCTAGACACTTTCATAACAGGGCCCCACTCCGTGACTCAACTATTTTCCACAGAATGGTCAACAAAAACAACAGCAAAAAATTCCAATTCAGTATCAGGTTTGTTTTTGTTCCCTTGTTTACTCTTTTGGAGTCTATTTCCTTTTTTCCCCCTAAATTGAAAGAAACAGTTAATATCAATACCTCTTGCTACTTCTATTTATTCACTGCTCTTGACTATATTTCATTTAGCTTTCTATGCCTTTTATTTATTCAACCTGTATTTACTGAGCACCTACTATGAGGCAGGCACCGTTGTGGGCACTAAAGTTGCAATAACGAAAAGACAGGCAAGGTTTATGGATGTCGTGGCTGGCATGACTTCATTCCTATGTATGGCTATTTCATTGTATGGATAGACCACATTTTTTTATACCCTTCTTTAGCTGTTGGACACTAGGGTTGTTTCCATCTTCTGGCTACTGTGAATTGTGTGTCTACAAATATTCATGTACCAAGTTTTTGTTTGAACACCTGTTTTCAATTCTTTTGGGAATATATATCTGAGTGGAATTGCCAGATCCTATATTAACTCCATGTTTAACTGACTGAGGAACTGCCAGACAGAAAAGGCCACCTACTCTATGATTCCACTTTTATGAAACGTCCAGAATAGGCAAATCCAAAGACACAAAAATAAATTATTGTTTTTGTTTGTTTGTTTGTTTGTTTTGTGGTACGCGGGTCTCTCGCTGTTGTGGCCTCTCCTGTTGCGGAGCACAGGCTCCGGACGCACAGGCTCAGTGGCCATGGCTCACGGGCCCAGCCACTGCACAGCATGTGGGATCTTCCCGGACCGGGGCATGAACCCGTGTCCCCTGCATTGGCAGGCGGACTCTCAACTACTGTACCACCAGGGAAGCCCTAAGGAATATTTTTAACTAGAAAAAGCATGCCATTTTGGAAAGAGGAGTCAGTGTTTCTATTTGTTAGACATGTGTCCACAATAGATATTTGGTTTTTGGTTTTTATTTTTTTATTATTATTATTTTTTAATTAATTTATTTGAATTATTTATTTTTGGCTACGTTGGGTCTTTTGCTGCACACAGGCTTTCTCTAGTTGCGGCAAGTGGGAGCTACTCTTCATTGTGGTGCACAGGCTTCTCATTGAGGAGGCTCCTCTTGTTGCAGAGCATGGGCTCTAGGCGCGCGGGCTTCAGTCGTTGTGGCATGCGGGCTCAGTAGTTGTGGCTCGCGGGCTCTAGAGCGCAGGCTCAGTAGTTGTGGCGCACAGGTTTAGTTGCTGCACGGCATATGGGATCTTCCCGGACCAGGGCTCGAACCTGTGTCCCCTGCATCGGCAAGCGGACTCTCAACCACTGCGCCACCAGAGAAGCCCAGCAAATTATTGATTGTCAGGAACTGGGAGGGGGAAAATGGGAAATGATTGCTTAATAGATACAAAGTATCCTTTTGGGGTGATGAGAATGTTCTGGAACTAGATGATGGTGATATTTGCACATTGTCAAGGTACTAAAAGCCACTGAATTTCACACTTTACAATGGTAAAAATGGTGAGTTTTATGGTATGTGTATTTTACCACAATTTAAAAAAAGACCGAGAAGTTGAGTGAGAAGATGGAGGTGGATGGAGGTTTGATCCTAGATGGGGGGGTCAGGCAAGGCCCAGCTGGGGAGTTGACACTGGGCAGAAGTGGAGGGGCAGGCAGTGCAGACATGCGGGGGTCACAGGCATTACAAGCTGGTTCTCTGTCTTGTTGGTTCTCAGCTGGGGATGATTTTGCTTACAGGGGACATGTGGCAAAGTCCAGGGACATTTTTAGCTGTCACCACTCAGGAAGGGGGTGCTACTGACTTCTAGCGAGTAAAGACCAAGGATGCTGCTAATCATCCTACAATGCACAGAACTGCACCCCCTGAATGATCTGGCTCCAGATGACAAGAGTGCCGAAGCTGAGAAGTCCTGGTCTAACCCCTTTGAACCCGAGCATTAAGGGCTGTTGAAAAGAAGCCGATTTTGTGTAACACAGGGTGAGGGACTGCTGTCTCACACCTGGTCTAGCTGCGATCCTGTTTTTAACCCCTCTACCTACAGCATGAGAGAGACTAACACGCCCTCAGCCATTGACTATGGGACGATTGGTTTAACTCCAAGACAGTCAGCATGCATCCGAAGCACGTCCTTCCACACAGACCTGGCATTGGACAAAGGTAGGGAGGGGGTAGGCCCTGGGGAAGATTCCAGGAGACCAAGGTTTGCCTCTCCTTTAGCTAGCTGTAAAACACCCGAACCTATGAAATCCACACTCAGTGACCTCCACAGATGCAATGTTTCTCCATCTTAAGATGGACACTTTCCTGCCTCCCATACCTTCTCCTGGGTGCTGCCAACTGCCCAAACATTCTACCCAAGAATCCCAGCAGGAAGCGGCCATCAGCTGCTGGACGAGCCTCGCAGGCTTGGCTTTTTGTCAACAGGAGGAACCTCAGCTTCCTTGGACTATCCCTGGAGGAGTTTTCCATGCAAAGCTTCACAACCACAATAAGATATTTACTGTCTTTATCGGAGAGATCAAACCCACACACAGATGTCACATTTTTCAAATTCCATCAGTAGATCAGACAAGCCGTCTCTGGAAAGAGGACATTCCAGCCGGCGAGTTCAGAGCGCGCTGGCTTCGAGGGCCGTTCCCTCCCTATTTTCTGTCGTGCACCCTGAGCCTTTGTTGTCTCTGCAATGCTGATAAATCAATCCATCAAAAAATTTCCTCAGTGAAACTCAATCAAGAAAGGTCATGTCAGCGGGAGAGGAACAGATTAAATTAGCATCAAATTAGACATGGAAAGTGAGTTCTGTCAAAATCATCGCAGCGCTCAGCACAATTAGAATATGTTAATTATGCATTTCATTAAGGTGGATGTGAGATGAAATGTCACTGGGGTAGGCATCCGAAAAAGGGAAGATTGCCAGGCACAACTTTCTCGAGACAATGTGTGACACCTTCATTAACATCAAGAATCACAAGTCTGCCTTGACTTTTTCTGCAAAGGATTAAACCATTAACTGCTGGCTCCTCCCTCTCACTGGGGCGGGTCCTGGGAGTGCCC
>NW_006785484.1:748895-755500 GCF_000442215.2 Lipotes vexillifer | reverse complement strand
CCCCCCGTGCCTGGCTTCCTCTCGCCGCCGCATGGCCCCCGGGGCTGCTGGGAGTGCCCGGTGGGCAAGGGAGAGGGTGGCGGGTTTTAATGAACTCCCTGGAAGCTTCGCGGGGATCACGCCACCGCCTTAGGGGTGGCAGGATGCTGAGAAGGGAGAGAGGAGAGAAAGGAGGGGTGAGGATTTCAGAGAGAGGGGAGGAGGGGCAGGGAGAAGGCTCTTGGCCTTGTTCTTGGGGATGAAAGATGTAATCCACGTAATGGGGGGCGGGCGGGGGGATCCGATTTACAAACTTCCGCTCGGCAAACTCTAATTTGGTGAATTGTTTTGCAGATCATTGTCTGAGTCACGGTAACCAGGAGGGTTTTTCCTAGAGCGAAGTCGTTCCTCATGCGGCGGCTTCAGGAAATACGGGTTAGGTGCTGGCAGAAGCGGGAGTTCTCCACTAGGGGGCGCGCTCTCTGGGTGGCTTATTCCCCGGACGTTCTTTTCCCTCTCAGCCCCCGCTTCCTCACCTCCACCGAGAGCTATTTCCGGGTGTCCGGCTGGCAGTGGGGCTTCCAATCACGCTCCTGGGGGATGCTTTCTCCCCCGCGCCCCACCCGTGTTGCTCTTCTGCTGGGAACGCTCACCTTCCACCTGTCTGCCCTGCTCCCCAGTCCTTAACATCCACCATGCACACATCCCTACTTGCTGCATCACTCCTCTGGAGGTGCACACGAGGTCAGAGCTTCTCACAGGTCCCCTCGCTCACCTCCAGTCACTAACCTTCCAGAGCATTCGCTGAGCTGACCACCAGAGAAGGAAAGCGATGACTAGCATTTCTTGGGCTCCTGGGCTGTGCCAGGCTCTGTGCTGAGGGGAGGGTGACCAACCGTCCCAGTTTGCCTGAGCCGGAGGGGTTTCCTGGGGTACAGGACTTCCAGTCCTAAAGCAGGGGTCGTCCCAAATGAACAGGGACAAGCTGGGCACCTTAGTTAAGGCTTTCTGTGTATTATCCCATTTATTTTTAAATACATTTGATTTTGTAGAAGTGTTTTACTTACAGAAAAATACAGAGATGCTAATACAGCGGGTTCCCATATGCCCTGCACCCAGTTTCTGCTGTTCTTAACCTCTTGGCATTACTCAGTACGTTTGTCACAACTAACGAACCAGTATGGATACGTTATTATTAACTAAAACCCATACTTAAGTCACATTTCCTTAGTTTTTCAGTCGTTCCTCATGCGGCGGCTTCAGGAAATACGGGTTAGGTGCTGGCAGAAGCGGGAGTTCTCCACTAGGGGGCGCGCTCTCTGGGTGGCTTATTCCCCGGACGTTCTTTTCCCTCTCAGCCCCCGCTTCCTCACCTCCACCGAGAGCTATTTCCGGGTGTCCGGCTGGCAGTGGGGCTTCCAATCACGCTCCTGGGGGATGCTTTCTCCCCCGCGCCCCACCCGTGTTGCTCTTCTGCTGGGAACGCTCACCTTCCACCTGTCTGCCCTGCTCCCCAGTCCTTAACATCCACCATGCACACATCCCTACTTGCTGCATCACTCCTCTGGAGGTGCACACGAGGTCAGAGCTTCTCACAGGTCCCCTCGCTCACCTCCAGTCACTAACCTTCCAGAGCATTCGCTGAGCTGACCACCAGAGAAGGAAAGCGATGACTAGCATTTCTTGGGCTCCTGGGCTGTGCCAGGCTCTGTGCTGAGGGGAGGGTGACCAACCGTCCCAGTTTGCCTGAGCCGGAGGGGTTTCCTGGGGTACAGGACTTCCAGTCCTAAAGCAGGGGTCGTCCCAAATGAACAGGGACAAGCTGGGCACCTTAGTTAAGGCTTTCTGTGTATTATCCCATTTATTTTTAAATACATTTGATTTTGTAGAAGTGTTTTACTTACAGAAAAATACAGAGATGCTAATACAGCGGGTTCCCATATGCCCTGCACCCAGTTTCTGCTGTTCTTAACCTCTTGGCATTACTCAGTACGTTTGTCACAACTAACGAACCAGTATGGATACGTTATTATTAACTAAAACCCATACTTAAGTCACATTTCCTTAGTTTTTCCCTAATGTCCTTTTCCTGCTCCAGGAGCCCACCCAGGACCCCATGTCACGTTTAGTCCTCATGTCTCCTTAGGCTCCCCTTGGCTGTGACAGCTTCTCAGAATTTCCTTCTGCTTGATGACTTAGTTTGAAGGGGTGCAGGTTGGGAATCCTGTAGGATCTCTTTTGATCCTAACACAAATCTAAGGGGCAGATGCTATTGTCCCATTTTACAGACGGAGCTGCTGAAGCTTAGGACCAAGGTGATAACCAGTAAAGGGCTGAAGGAGAATGTGAGTTTCCACTGGGGACCCATGATTCCTTAATCACATCAACAACAATGATAACTAATATCTTTAGTACTTGCTGTGTCCCAAGTACCCTGCTAAGAAGTCCATATAATATCACTTAATTCTCATGATTGCCCTGTGTTATGGGGGACTAAAATTATGCCCATTTTATGGATAAGAAAACTGAGGCCCGAGATGTTTCCCTGACCACCTTCCTCCAGGATGTTTCCCTGACTGTCTCCCTTAGATTTGTGTTAGATGATGTTTTTGTTCTGATGGGACCTTAAACTTGCTTGGCTTCACCAGAGTCAGTTTCTGTTGCTTGTACACAAATAACTAACGTACTCTCAAATAGTTGTACTTCTCACACTGCATTACAATTGCTAGTTGAATTGTCCATCAACCCCCTAGGTAGTAAGTTCTATTAGTTTTGCTTTTTAAAATAAAATCTTTTTTTTGGTACATAGAAAGTACTTAACGAATATATCTTAAATATAAATGGAGTATAATCTACAAAAATATTGAATCACTATGTTGTACTTAAACTAATATAATGCTGTAAATCAACTATACCTCCATATAGAAAAAAAGAATGACCAGATTATGGAATTAAAAAAAATTTTTTTTTAATTGGAGTATGGTTGATTTACAATGTACAATGTTGTGTTAGTTTCTGCTGTACAACAAAGTGAGTCAGTTATACATATATGTGTATCCACTCTTTTTCAGATTATTTCCCCATATAGGTCATTACAGAGTGTTGAGAAGAATTCCCTGTGCTATACAGTAGGTCCTTATTCAGATTATGGAATTTTACCATGACATAAGTTCTATTTTTTAGGGGTGGGAGAGAAAGCAAAGGTTTATAATTTTGTTTCTAGCCTTTCTCAGTAGGGTTGCTTTTTCGTGTATTAAATTAACACGTACATATTAACATACGTCTATTTCTAACGCGGCCAGTTGGAATTCATTTTCTCTAATGCTTAGTGTAAATACACTGTATGACACACAACACTGCTGCCATCTTTTTCTCACTCCTGCACTTCTAGGGCATTATTCAGTGAATTTACTTGACTTTCTTTACCTCCTCATTTCTTCTCTCTCTTTCTCATTCTTTCACTCTCTATTTAAAATATCAGCTATTAGCTCCTGGGTTTTGACCTATAAGGCAATCACTTTTTATCCAAATTCTTTCAGGGATTTGCACAGTAGAAAATAACCTTAGTCCCAACTATAATGACAGAGCAGACAGGATAATCCACTAAGTGGTAGGATGGCTTTAGGTAAGCCTGTTTTCTCTCAGTAATGTGAGAATAACCTTCTTTATTGCATGCATTAATTGAGAGAATACAGGCAAAATGCAAATCCTCGTGCCCAGCACATAATAAATCCCCAATAAATGACATGATGATGATGGGTAGGGTGATGATGATGATGATAAGAATTGTGAATTTGTTTCTGTGCAGTTCCCAAGAGCTTGGGAGGCAGCCTAGAGTCCTATTCTGAAAATATTGCATCAGCATAAATATCTCAATCTACAGGGAGAAAAGATAGCGTTGGCTACCAGAGCCCATTTTAAGTTTTGCATGAGAACAAGGAAAGACGCAGGGGACTGGGTCCCTCTGGCAGAAACACTCCAAAGCTGTGAGGTTCTGGAGTGAAACTTTGCCCTGTGCCTAAGTCCGAAAGGAATTCCAAGGAAACTGACGAGGGAAGTGACGAGTCTGCGGGAGCCCGGGATGGGCTATTAATGCCTGGCTCTCCAAAGTGTCTCATTTTCTGAGCTTCATTTAATTTTTAGGATCACCTGGGGCCCAGCCTGTTAGATAGGGGAGGACAGTGGAAATTACTCATGAGCTGGCTCTGATTTGATGAAGCCAACTGCCTTACCTCGTGGCGAGCTAGTGGAAGGGGAGGGGGGAGACGCCCGCCTGGGTACAAAGCTTCCTCCTAGCCTGCAGTGCCTTCTAGCTTCCTTGTCAGCGCTGCCATTGATATTAAAATCAAGGGGCTGGCGTGCAGCTCGTGGTAGCACTGGCAGAATTCCAGGCCGGCTCTAATGAGCCTCACCTGGGCTAATTACAGTTTTTACAAACCCTGCCGGAGAGGCTGGAGTTGCCAATTGGTCATCCAGAATGATAGCGTCTGGGATTTCTCAGCTCTGAGCTTTCTTTCTATCTCTGGCAGCTGGAGCTCCAGAGGGCCAGAAAGTGACCTGAGGAAGTCTGGCTACTTCCTTGTGTGGTCACACGGGTGGTTACCCTATTTGTCCTGGAAAGAAAGGAAAGCTGTGAAGCAGGAGGTGGTCCTCAGCCTGGTCCTCCACGTATGGGCTCACCTGCCTTCTTGTTATAAATATGGGCTCCCAGGCTTCCCCCCAGACATATGGAATCAGAATGTGCATCTCAAATAAGATCCTCAAATTTTCCACATAATATGTTCCTTAAAACTGCAAACTCCAATAGAGACAAACATTTCTTAGAAGTATAGAGCATGAAGGACTTCCAGAGGCGAGGGTAGGAGTTCCTATTCTACCATTTGTCAGCTGTGTGACTTGGGCTAGGGATTTAACCTCCTTGGGTCTTGCTTTTCCTTATCTGTAAAATGGGCATAATTTTAGTCTCCATAACACAGGGCAATCATGAAGATTAAGTGATATGATATGTATGGGCTTTTTAGCAGGGTACTTGGGACACAGCAAGTACTAAAGATATTAGTTATCATTGTTGTTGATGTGATTAAGGAATCATGGGTCCCCAGTGGAAACTCACATTCTCCTTCAGCCCTTTACTGGTTATCACCTTGGTCCTAAGCTTCAGCAGCTCCGTCTGTAAAATGGGACAATAGCATCTGCCCCTTAGATTTGTGTTAGGATCAAAAGAGATCCTACAGGATTCCCAACCTGCACCCCTTCAAACTAAGTCATCAAGCAGAAGGAAATTCTGAGAAGCTGTCACAGCCAAGGGGAGCCTAAGGAGACATGAGGACTAAACGTGACATGGGGTCCTGGGTGGGCTCCTGGAGCAGGAAAAGGACATTAGGGAAAAACTAAGGAAATGTGACTTAAGTATGGGTTTTAGTTAATAATAACGTATCCATACTGGTTCGTTAGTTGTGACAAACGTACTGAGTAATGCAAGAGGTTAAGAACAGCAGAAACTGGGTGCAGAACATATGGGAACCCTCGGGAACCCTCTGTATTAGTGTCTCTGTATTTTTCTGTAAGTCTAAATCTGTTGTACAAAACAAAGTGTATTTAAAAATAAATGAGATAATACATGGAAAGCCTTAGCTAACTTGACCAGTTTTTCTGCCCATTCTCCTGGGATGACCCCAGCTTTAGGATCGAAAGTCCCATGTCTCAGGAAACCCCTGTCTCAGGCAAGCTGGGCCCGTTGGTCACCCTACCCACAGCACAGAGCCTGGCACAGCCCAGGAGCCCAAGAAATACTAGTTGTTGCTTTCCTTCTCTGATGGTCGGCTCAGCAAATGCTCTGGAAGGTTGGTGACTGGAGGTGAGTGAGGGAACCTGTGAGAAGCTCTGACTTCGTGTCCGCAAAGAGGAGCAAACCAGGGTAGGGAATTCAGTTGCTCACCCAACAAATATTACTGAGCGTCTAAGTGCCAGAGACTGTACACTCTGCTGGGGTTGGAGGGAGCTGGGGACACACAGATACATAAGACCTTGGCTTTAAAGGAGGCTGCAGTCTAATAGCAGTTCTAAAGCTTGTACAACAATAATAATAACAAAAATTAAAACAACAGCAAGCACACAACAAACCAGCCAGCAGAGTAGATATGCTCAATCTTTTTCTGATGAGGAAATTAAGGTTCAGAGAGGTCAAATAGTTTGCCCATGCAAACACAAATACGGGAGCTGCCTCACATCTTTCTATTTCCCAAGCCCTCTGGTTTTCCCAACACCATCCTGCGCCCCCGCACCCCACCCCCCGCCCGGCTACCGCCCACGTTTTTGTAGGAGAAAGGCGAGAAGACAGAGGGTGAGAAGCACAGCTGTCGCATAAAGCGGGCTTCGGAAGGAGAGCTACCTCGAGCTGGGTGAAATCACAGAGGACTTCTTGGAAGAGGTGGAATCTAAGTGAGGACTTAGATGCTACTTGAGGATCCTTCCCAGGAGCCCACCAACACAATTTCTCCCACACTTTCCCCGGTGAATTTCTCCATCTTCATAAATAACTTGTACAGGGATATTTGGGGAGGATGATGCTGTGTGGCCCATTGCACGTGGTGGGAAAATCTGAAACATCACCTTGATTTTTCCTG
>NW_006785484.1:747056-748885 GCF_000442215.2 Lipotes vexillifer | reverse complement strand
CTGTGCTGGCTGCTTTCCCCTCACCAGTCATCAGTATTCATTGCCTCGAGGGAGAGGTGATTCCACCAAAAATAAAAGGAAAGGAGTTTGAGTTTAACATATGTAGATTTTGCAAAAAGCATGATTCCAGAGACACCTCAGCGAAAAGATAAGACATGATTAAAGAGCAAGTCTTGCCCGCCGGACCAGACTAGATAATGGGTGGGAGCGGGGTGGGGCTGGGAGAGGACAGCCAGAGCTGCGCTGGGCAGTCAAACGCTGCTTGGCACCCCCAAGAAAGGGGGGGTGGTGATAGAAATCCTAAGCGTTTGATTAAATTCAGGAGTAGCAAAAACACCACCCCCTTCCCAGCAGCACCCGAGAAAGCAAAGTCCCCACAGAGGCCCGGGCTGTGATACAGCTGGGGAGGAGTGGCAGCGAAGTGACTGAGGGGGTCTCTAGCCAATGGGTCAGGGGCTCCCCAGGGCCGGCTTCATGGGCATTGGGCCTGTACACTCACACAGGGGCCTGTGCTTGGGTGAATGCTCTGCTGTTGCTGCCTTGAAATTCCTGATAATTTTGAACACAGAAACTCATGTTTTCATCTTGCACGGGGCTCTGCAAATCACATAGCCGCTTGTGGCTGCTTCCCAGAGTTCCCGTGTCCCTGTGTGACAACGTCACGTGGGACGAGGCCTCGCAGAGTCCCAGGTGTCTTCAGCGGGACCAGCGGGCACCGTGAGAGCTGGAGGCCACTACAGACCCCTTCGTGAAGGACCACGCACCCGCACTCCCTTGCATTAGCTGTATCCCTTGGAAAAGGGGAGGAGCCCTGAATCGACTAGGATGAAGTTTCTGCCACGAAAAATAGGGACTTGAAATACACGTTTAGTTCAGGTGAAGAACAGAAGAGAAATTTGCGTTTTTCTACCCCCGGGTTCATGGACTGGCTGAGATTTCTACCTGTTACAGGTAACTTGGCTCATCCGGTGACTAAGCTGGGCTAAGCTCTGTTTTCTGTTCTCATCAGCCAGTGATTCAGAGCAAGGATTTGGAACCCATCCCCATAAGCTCATGCACTGGGCAACCCGCTCCTGCCTCCCCGTGACACGCGGTCAGTGCTTCCGGTTACTGCCAGAGCTTGCCTGGCTCTCGCCCACAGTTGACAGAGCTGACACAGCCCTGACCTCATGTGAACCTGGCAAGAACCTGTGAGGCAGGCCTGGCAGAGAATCTGGGGCAGGGTTTCCCGTCCTCAGTCAGCACTGCTGGCGTTTGGAGCTGGATGGGTCTTTGTTGCTGGCCTGTCTGTCGGATGTCTAGCAGCATTCCTGGCCTCCACCCACTAGATGCCAGTAGCACCCCCTTCAGTCATGACAACTAAAAAACGCCTCCAGGCATTGCCAACTGTTCCCTAGGGTGCAAAACCACCCCTGTGATTTCAAATCCATCACAGCCAGTTACTACAAGATGACCTGGGATGACCTGGGACAAGTTGTCCAATCGTAAAGTGCCCAAATTACACCTTTTGGAAAAGGAGATCATGATCGCGTTTACTTGTCATTCTTGTGGTGAGGATTCAGTAAGCTGTCACAGGAGAACCTCCTTGTGAAGGACAATGTGCCTCACAGGGGTCTCCCTTTGTTCTTGCCAGTCCCATGTCGCAGATGAAGAACATTAAGGCTTGGTGGGGGGATGACAACACTTCCTCCAACCCCAGCCCATCGCTCTTTCTACAATAAAATCCTTTAATTTTATGTGTAAAAAATTATGAAAACATTCTCTCCACTTGGAAATTATGAATGTAATAATAATGTTTCCATGACTAGGGAATGCTGGTTACAGGTCAG
>NW_006785484.1:730161-747046 GCF_000442215.2 Lipotes vexillifer | reverse complement strand
ACCAGGGGAGGAGCGTTGCAGGATGACATTGACTTCATGGCCGAGCTACGATGTAGGTATAGAGAGTATCCCTGCTTCACGGGTGAAGAAACGGAGCTCCAGAGAGGTTTACTAACTTTACCAGGATCACACCTTAAGCTATGTGAATAGAGCCATGAAACTGTGATTTAGCTGATCATGGCACTGAGGGACCATATCCAAATGTAAGGAAGATGTGGTACATATATACAATGGAATATTACTCAGCCATAAAAAGAATGAAATAACGCCATTTGTAGCAACATGGGTGGACCTAGAGATTATCATACAAAGTGAAGTAAGTCAGGCAGAGAAAGACAAATATCATATGATATCACTTATATGTGGAATTTTAAAAAATGATACAAATGAACTTATTTACAAAACAGAAACACAGACTTTGAAAACAAACTTACGGTTACCAAAGGGGAAAGGTGGGGAGGGAGGGATAAATTAGGAGGTTGGGATTAACATACACACACTACTATATATAATATAGATAATCAACAAGGACCTACTGTATAGCACAGGGAACTCTACTCAATATTCTGTAATAACCTAAATGAGAAAAGAATCTGAAAAAGAATAGATATATGTATATGTATAACTGAATCACCTTGCTGTACACCTGAAACTGACACAGTATTGTAAGTCAACTCTACTCCAATATAAAATAAAAATGAGAAAAAAAAGTAGTGGCTCATGCTTCAGTGAGTCATGCATTACCTCCCCGTGATGGCTTCAGCATAGTCCTATTACTTATTTAATATTTTTCTTTAAGTGGATTTACTTTTTGGCTTAAATATTTTAAGAGGCATTTTACAGAACTCCTCCAAATTGAAAAGCAGTTTTAGCAACCACACATGGAAGGGGGATGGGTTTTTCACACTGGGAGTCAATGTTGTTTAATTATCTTCGGTAATGATGACCAGGAATCGAATCCGGGCAGCACGTGCTTGTTCAGCCTCTTGTACTCGTTAAATAAATAGGTCATGGGGCTTCCCTGGTGGCGCGGTGGTTGAGGGTCCGCCTGCCGATGCAGGGGACACGGGTTCGTGCCCCGGTCCGGAAAGATCCCACATGCCGCGGAGCAGCTGGGCCCGTGAGCCATGGCCGCTGAGCCTGCGCGTCCGGAGCCTGTGCTCCGCAACGGGAGAAGCCACAACAGTGAGAGGCCCGCGTCCCGCAAAAATAAATAAATAAATAGGTCATGGAAGAGCCTATGAGCTGGCTCACTCAGCATCCACTCCTAGCCGTTTTTCTTATATATTCCCTTCTATGGAGGCTGAAGAACTAAACACTCCCTGCTTCCTTCGCCGCTGGTGTGGTCATGTGACACTGCTCTACCAGTGAGATGTCGGGGGGAGTGGAGGCTTTCCCTGATTCACAAGGCAAAACCTTGCCAGAAGAAGATGTTCTTTTGTCACATCACTTTGTGACGGTTAGTTTTATGTGTCAACTTGGCTCACCTCTAGTACCTAGTTACTCAATCAAACAGTTATCTAGGTGTTGCTGCGGAGGTATTTTGTAGATGTGATTGAAATCCATAGTCAGTTGATTTTAAGTAAAGAATATTATCCTCGGGGGAAGGGTAAGCTGTGACAAAGCAAGAGAGTGGCATGGACTTATATAAACTACCACACGTAAAATAGATAGCTAGCGGGAAGCAGCCGCATAGCACGGGGAGATCAGCTCGGTGCTTTGTGACCACCTAGAGGGGTGGGATAGGGAGGGTGGGAGGGAGGGAGATGCAAGAGGGAAGAGCTATGGGAACATATGTATGTGTATATGTATAACTGAATCACTTTGTTATAAAGCAGAAACCAACACACCATTGTAAAGCAATTATACTCCAATAAAGATGTAAAAAAAAAAAGTATATTATCCTCTATAATGTGGGTGGGCCTCATCCAATCAGTTGAAGACCTTAAGAGTAAAACAGGTTTCCCTGGGGAAGAAGACGACTTTCCGCCTGCGGACAGGTAGACTTGGCTGCTGCCTGAGAGTTTCCAGCCTACTGGCTTAGCCTACAAATTTCAGACTTGGTCGGGCAGACCCACAATTGTGTAAGCCAATTCCTTGGGAAAAGAAAAATCTTCCTGATCTCTCTCTCTCTCTTACTTCTCACTGGTTTTGTTTCTTTGGTAGAATCCTGACTGATACACTCTCTTTCCTTCCTTTTGCAAAGGGAATATGAGGTATGAAGATGTATCTGCCACCTCGCTGCCACATGAGTGACAAGCACGGGGACGAGGCATTGACATTAAGCCTGATGGAGCAGAAAAGAATGGAAAAAACATGGGTCTGTGATGGCCTCACTGTGCTTACCTGTCAGCTTAGACAGCCTACCTCCAGGCATCTTATATTTAACTGAAATCAGAATGCATCTTCCAAACAATGACATCTTACAATTAATTGACAGCGTTGTTGTGTTGTGTGTGTGTGTGTGTGTCTTTTTTTCTCTTGGAGGTACCTAAATAATGGCACACCTTATAATCAGTGGTATCTTTGATTCAATAAATTATGGCAACTACAAACAAAGTAGTGACTTGGTTTAGGGGTTATATATTTTAGAGTGTCCAATATGGGAGTGTGTTATCTCCCTGCACTGGAAGCTATGAGATGACCAGCCCCGGAAGGCATTGGGTAAGATCAATATTTAGCAGGGGGGCACGAACACCGTTCTCCTCTGATGTGTTTTCTCCTGCAGCTCAGCCAACAGGTAACAAAGTGGTCACAGGTGCAACCTTTCATTTCTTCATGAAGGTTTCTTTTAAAACACACTGAATCCTCCATATGCTTACATTTTACCTGATGAGAAAATCAAAGCTTTCCCAAATCCTGTCACTTCTCACCCCACAGAATCCACTTTCCAAGCTTAATGCAGGTTGAAATGAGTTTTTTTTTTTAACTGATGAAAATATTATAAGAATTAAAAACCAAACCCATTAATATCCTGATTAGACTCCCCATGTGAATTGCAGATTCTTTCAGGCGACAGAACAGGTCACTGTCTGGGCTTAATGTGATAGTGGTTTAATAAGAGCTGTGTTTAGGAACTGCCATTTGTGGCTAAAACTTTTGCCCCCTGGCAGGTGAAGCTGGGAGATGATTTTCCCATCTCAGCTTGTGAGAGCAATAGCAGGTACCGAGTGTTGCCTCTGCGGAAGGGGAGCCAGAGTGGACAAAGGAAACCATGGGGCCCATTTATTTTTTTCCATTTTCAGCACCCTTCCTCAAAACCTTAGTACAGACCTTCCTGTTTCCCTCTCCAACGCTTCCAAAAAAAGGATGATTGAGATGATTCTGCCACACAGAAGGAAACGACTTAAGGCAATTTTTCTAACAGGAGAAGGTTCTGGGATTCCTATCACTGAAATTTCTACCTCCTTCTTCCACTGGTCTTGGGCAGGGAACCAAATCAAATACCTACAACGTCCAGAGACGGAATATAAAAGGCTGAGTGAGGACCAACCTGGTCCTCAATGACCCTGATCCTGTCTTAAGGGACCAACCCTACTGAGCCTTTGCCCATTGCCCAAGCTCTGTGTTTAAAGCAGACCTAGAGTCTGAGCACCTCCACGGCTAATATCTTACTCCAAGGCAGTGGCGGATCTCAGACTCTAGGGTGTTTCAGAATCACAAGGGCTTATTAGAACACAGGTTATTGGGCCCCATCCTCAGGGTTTCTGACTCAGTAGGTCTCTGGTGAGGCCAAGAGTTTGCTTTTAAACAAGTTTCCGAGCAATGCTGATGCTGCTTGTTTGGGGACCACACTGAGGACCACTGGTCCAAAGCACTGTCATCTCTCACCTGGGCTACTGCAAAGCCTCCTAACTGGTTTCCAGGTCCACCCTTGTCAGCTTAGACTTTACCTTCCCATTGGGATCATGAGTCTCCATGGCCCAGCTGTGCTGGCCCACGTCTCCTGTCTCCCACCAGGTCCTAGGAAGAGAACCGAGTGCCTCAATCCTATCTGCTTTTCTGGCACAGTCCTCTCTGGTGTCCACAAGATGACTTACACCTTTCACTGGCCTCTCTCTGGTTAGTTACTATCTTCTATTCAAGCTGCTCCATTAAATTTTCTCAATCATACAGCTTTATAATTAGCTCCCTAAATAGACTTTGTTAAAAAACAACTTTATTACTCTTACCTACCAGCTATCTTCTTATATTTCCTAGAAAACTATAACCTAGGCCTGTTAACCCAGCCTCACTCAGCACAAATATTAATGTATCCAGAATCTGAATGGACACTTGGTAATTCCGTCCATGGGGAAATGAGTTATGAAGCAACTCATAACTAGGTGGGGAGAGGCATCTCTCCCTCTCACACGGTTTTCCAGAAACTCTGGCATCTTTTCTTCTTAGTTGCTGAGGCTTGAGAACTTCATCCCTTGCAAAGTGAGGCGAGGCACAGTGTGGGAAAGGATTGGGAAGGAGCCCTACGTACTTCAGATGAATCCCAGGCAGATGTCAGATAAACATATTTAAATAAACTGAATGTCACTTTTCTCTTTAATCTCTGGCTTTGGAGGAGCTGAGGCTTTCTGGACCTTATCAATGTGCCATCATCTTTGATTGCCCAGTCATAATTCATGCACTTTAAAAAAAGTGTTAAGGGCTTCCCTGGTGGCGCAGTGGTTGAGAGTCCACCTGCCGATGCAGGGGACACGGGTTCGTGCCCCGGTCCGGGAAGATCCCACATGCCGCGGAGCGGCTGGGCCTGTGAGCCATGGCCGCTGAGCCTGAGCGTCCGGAGCCTGTGCTCCGCAACGGGAGAGGCCACAGCAGTGAGAGGCCCGTGTACCGCAAAAAGAAAAAAAAAAGTGTTAAGAGGATGGGGGTGCAGAAGAGAGAAAATAGAAAGGATTATACATTTAGGTGAAAATAAAATATATAACCTCCATCAGACGTCTTGCTCAACATGATTTAGGATGGTGCAGAAGAAACAGTCCTGATTTTCTCAGGATGATTGGATCATCTCAGACTCCTAGGGGTTCTCAGGATGCGCTAACTATACTCATGTTCTTTCCTTCCCTCTGTCAGTTGAGGAGTTTTCACTATTGTCACCCTTAATAAATGTGATATGTTATATCACTTTTACATATAAAAGGCATGTGTATCACCGCACATGACTGCGTGTAAACTGGTGAAATCTGAATTCGTTTTGGTTTGATATTGTGCAATAGTTATGCAAGATGTTAGCGACGGGGGAGCTGGGTGAAGAGTGCATGGGACTCTTCTCTTGACATTTCTTCACTACTTCCTGTGGGATTTAGAATTATTTCAAGCTAAAAAGTAAAAAAAAAAAAAAAAAAAGTGTATGAAACTATGTATAAATATAAATATTTAGAGACAAAAAGTATAGATCAGGGGCTGGCAAACTAATTCTATAAAGGGCCAGATATAAATAATAGATAATTTAGTCTTTACAGACCACATGATCTCTGTTCCTACTACTCAGCTCTGCCACTGTAGCATAAAATTAGCCAAAGATAGTGTGTAAATCGACGGGCATGGCTGTGTCCAATAAAACTTTATTAACAAAAACAGGAAGTGGGCTGGATTTGGCCGGGGGGCCTCAGTTTGTCAACCCCTGATCTAGAATTTGTGTCCCAAACATTAATATGTACTAAAATGTTAGTAACATACATTCACAGCTTCCTCCTTTCTCCCTACTTCCCTCCTTTTCTCCCTCCCTCCTTTTTCCTTCCTTCCTTCCATCCACTCTACCTGTATGCTTTAATTTCCCTTCATTGAACATTTATTACTTAAATTTTTAAAAAGTAAAGTTCTTGCTGGTTTTGATGATTTGTTGGTTTGTTTCTAGAAAAGATTTGGCAAACTACCTCAAATATCTTATGGAATTCGGCACCTTTTAATCTTTTCTCCTTACAACCGTTACCTATATAATTAGTCTAGATGCAGGGCTGTGTTTATGAGTAAATCCCACATATGGGATTATCTAGTTAATAACGCCAGTGTGGCTATGGTCACCTGAGCCAGTAAATGTCAGAGTCATGAGATGAACCTGATATGGATGATCAGAGGAAGAGAGAGAGAGAGCAGAGCTCTCCAGAGTTAAATTTGGTCATAAATGATTTTCAGGGCTAGATCACAGAAATGCAGGCCTTGGGTCGGTGTGTAACCCCCCCTCCCCCAAACTTCCTGCTTTGTAGGAAGCAAAGGAGAAGAGAGGCTCTTTTATTCTTTTATTTTTACTTTAAGTTAATTTTGCAATTAACAAGGTGCAACCAAGGTGCTTCCTGGTTTTGAGCTGGAGAGCAAGGATTGAAACTTGTCATGCTGGATTGCTGCCCTAAGCCTGGCTCTAGACAAAACAGTCTCGACAGGCAGTTGTCTCTCCCGTTTTTACAGTTCAGCGGGAAAGGAGACAGAAGTTGAGGTTCTTTGGCAAATGCATTCCAGTGATGAGAAGCATTTCTGTTTTAAATTAAGCTTAAAACCTTTCTGATGGCAATAGTCAGCCCTTGAATTTATGGTAGAACCTGATTTTTTAGTAGAAATGATGCTTGTCTGGGTGCTAATTCTTGGCTGAAGTCCTGAAGCTTAACATTTTATAGAAATTATCAATAATAGTGTATTTAATCACTAATTCAGCTAACTATTCCTACCCTGCCACTAATGGATATAAAATTTCTAAGGTATTTATCAAGCAGACTGGGCTTATGACATTGAAACATGTAATATTCTTTATTGATATCCCAACTCTAGCCATAAAAAGATTTAAGGCGACATATAAAGGGAATAAATAATAAAGCAAGTGAAAAAAGGAGAAAGCAAATATCTTAATGATAAGAATTAAAATAGGTCCTGTGACTAACCATCCCATTTGTATATGAGCTTCCAGGCAACCAATGCAAAAAAGGGACAATACGAACTCCAAACTTCTTACAATCAGAATAGAAAGATGCCAATTTCTCACTAAATGAGAAAAGAAAATGCCTCATCACAGATTCTATGTGGAGAATGATCAACTATCAATGACCTGTCAATAATAAATCATTTATCAGCTAGGGCGGAGGTATCCGGGAAAGTTCACCACGTTTGACATCCTCCCATGGACCTCATTCTTTCTTATCAACATCGTGAAAAGTTACTATGTCTCTAACACGTGAGCTGCTAAGAAATAAGTAACCTAAATTGCAAATGCTAAGTCTGTAAAGCTGAGATCCAAGCTACTTATAAACAGAGTCGGCGTGCCTGTTTTTGAGGATTTTTTTTTTTTTTTTTTTTTTTTTTTTTGGAATAATGATGATGAGGGTGTTAGATCCCAAGCATCAGGTCTATTTCTCTCTACCCAAGCCATGGCGGTACGCGGGCCTCTCACTGTTGTGGCCTCTCCTGTTGCGGAGCACAGTCTCCGGACGCGCAGGCTCAGCGGCCATGGCTCACAGGCCCAGCCACTCCGCGGCATGTGGGATCTTCCCGGACTGGGGCACGAACCCGCGTCCCCTGCATCGGCAGGCGGACTCTCAACCACTGCGCCATCAGGGGAGCCCCTGAGGATTTTTTTAATAAGATGCAGCATAGAGAAAGGGTGCTGCAAGTTATATGCAATTCCTGGAATGTTAACTAAATCAGCACACTTTTCTCCTGCTGGTCTTGATACAATAGCAGGTTGGGACCCTATGGGTGAGCAGCTCTGCCTTGTCCAACACCCCTTCATTGTCACTGGCACACACTCACCCCTCTTCTTTATTTAAAATTTTTTTTTATTAAAAAAAATTTTTTTTTTTGGCTGCACCGGGCAGCATGTGGGATCCTAGTTCCTCAACCAGGGGTTGAACCCGCGCCCCCTGCAGTGGAAGCCCGGGGTCTTAACTACTGGACCTCCAGGGAAGTCCCCACCCCTCTTCTTTAAAACCCTCCAATGGCTTCACTTTGCAAACTTTTTGCCGTAGGCGCCAGGTCCCTGAACTCTCCGCTGCTTTCCGGTCCCTTTGAATCCACCTCCTCCTACATGTTTTCGAGCTCACGAGGCTGCAGCCTCAAGGCCTTTCTCGCAAACGTCCAGGTCGCTCTTGCCTGGGCCGCTGCTGTTCTCTACATGGTCGACCACTCCTCACTGCCAAGGTTCCGCGTTGGCCAGGACTTCCTTGATCGTCTGTTTATGCTAGTTTCACCATCATCCTGAGTCACTATCTCCTCAGCCTGTTTTGAAGCCTTCGAAACTCTTATCACACTTGGAAATGGTCTTGTTTATTTTCTCTCTTTGTACTAGGTTATGGGCTAGTCCTGCTGTGAACAGGAGTACGCTCTGAGCCTTCACTGCCTTAGCACAGTGCTTGGCACTTAGCAAGCCCTCTGTCAATAGTGATTGTCTCAATGACAGGCAATCACAGAGCATCTCTTGAAGACAACCCTTGATCCACCACTGGCAGCGTCTTTCTGATACTATTGGAGCTCCAGGTTTTGGACTAATGATTTGCTGTTTCTAATGACAGCAGAGTTAGTGGCTGTACATCGGTAATTACTCAGGAACCTGAGAACCCTTTGACGTCCCACAGGCAGTGCCTAGTGGGGGCCCTCCCTTGACTGAAGGAGCAACTTGTGACCTGTGTGCTCTGGTTTGATATGTTCTACCCAACAGACTAAGCAAATGCACACGGTCTGGAGTGGTCTCAGCCACTGGGATCTGTGCACCAGGTGCGCCCTCAACTGTGTCCTCAGCATCTCTTAGCCTCATCCCTGCTGCACATACAGTGCCTGTGGCTTCAGGTTTCCATGACCTTCTCGATTTCACATATTTTCCAGGATATGCTTAATTTCAAATATTCTCCCCTTTGATCCTTCCAAGGACAGCTGAACTCATATACCGCAGGAGCTAATTTTCATCTGGAAAATCTGATCGTAATAATTGTAGACCTGTCGACTCTTGCCGGTTTACAAGGTGTAGCATGAGACTGTCCCAGGTTCCCAAATCTGTGAACACGGGCTTGCTGATAGAGGCTCCTGGGGGTGTCCCAATTCTTGTTTTCCTCCTGAGTCACATGGTTTCTGTAAATACCTTTATGCAACAACATGGTTGGACTTTTAGTAGTAATGTCTTCTTCTACAACTTGATGACACTCCTCCGCACTTAACACGATTCTGGCGACACACTGGGATGATGGCGCGTGCAGTGGTGAAGGAAGGGAAGCCAAGTCCTACTGAGCGCAGACCAGGGTGGTGGACTAGGGGTGCTTACCGGGCAATTAACTGGCTCCTTGTCATTAGCATTGCAACCCAAATCAAATTTATGCCACAGCAAAGAGGAAAGTTACCACATCTCTATCGTGTGGGTTGTTGAGGAATAAATGGCCAAAATGACCAATAAGTCCACAGGTGCTGAGCTCCTAAGTACCTACAAACTGAGCTGGATTATCTGTTTATAGGCCTGTTTATTCCACTGAACTATGAGCTCATCCAGGAGAGAAGTCCCTGTCTTAGTCTTTCTTTCCTAAATACCCAACACAGAAGGCAATTGCTGTCTATATGTCGACTTGAATGGATGGACTCCTACACACAGCGATTCTCCCTCTAGTATCTGAAATTCTACCATTAGCAATGCATTCCTTTGTGTCAAGCGCTGTCCTTCCTTCCGTTCCCATTCCTGAAGAGGCAAGCGAAGAAAGAGGAAGCAGGAGTAACACATACACAGGGCACTTCATCCCAGATGCTAAGCCTGCCTTTCTAGGACGGGCAAGTCCTGCATTTTTCGTTCTTCCTCCTATTTCCACTGATACAAAAAGGTCACACAGTTAAAAACAAACAACAAACAACATAGTCCCCTCAGGTAGCCACTTGCCTGAGTTGGGTGATGTGTGGCCCTTTGGAAGACAGATCCATGGAAGGAATATAGGTGTGGAGGCTTCAGGCCCAGGGCCCCAGTCCTCCCCCACAGAGGCAGCAGCCCTCCTGAGTGGACCTGGCATTCCCTCCACTGGAGGGCAGTGGTGTTCACACTCAACGGCCAGTGGCTTTCCCCCGACCTGCTTCAATGTCCAAATACAGCTTCCTCTCCAGGGACCCCTACCCAGCACTGCGTCCTGATGCTACTCTGTGCTAATGTGTTGTGCGTGTGTGTGTGTTTTAGATAGATTTTCAGGGAAAGTCATTAAAAACCCTCAAGTTACAACAAAGTGCTCACTGCAGCGATGTGAGTATGCCAGGTGAAATTGCACACAACAGTGCTCCAAGACAATTAATGAACTGCTTGAGATCTCAGCTCAGGTACATGATAATGAACGTAAGTGTTAAAACCCCAAACAAAACACGGAAAGGTGAAACGCTTCAGGCGGAAAAACACATCTCTCCATTCTCGCAGCCACTGTGTTCATAATGCGGTTTAACCAAGACCAAACATTGCTTCTGGATTATTCTGTGCCCCTTGGCAAGTCTTTTCCCTAATAATTAGGCCTCAGAAGCTCTGCCAGACGCATGCATTTCCTTGTGGTTTGACCTGCGTTGACTGTTGCCACTCCGTTTATTCGTTTAATCACTTGTTGGTTCATGAATTCAACCTGCTAGCTTTTCTTGAGCACAAAACTGGCTGCCTGACACAGGACTGAGCCCTGGGCGCACAATCCCCTGTGCTCTCCATCAATGGAGGAGACTGTAAATAAAATGCATTTTGTGATGCTTTGAAATCAAGACTACAGCAGGGGAAGCCTCAAAGTGTCACGAGATCACGGGGCAAGGAGCTCTGGCTCTGCTGGAGGTCAGCGAAGGCTTCAGAGAAGAAATTACATTGATCAGAGGCTTTAGGGGATGAAGAGGACTCTGCCGCCCTCTCCCTTTCCCCGCCCAAAGCTTCTGCACTGGTCCTGCTTCTGTTGGACCAGAGAGTGCTATGTGCGATGGAGGCTGTCTGCTCTCTGATACCATTCAAGGCTGAGAAACTCCCTTCAGCTCACATACCTCTGCCCCGGAACCCGAATTTCTCACCGTTGGAATCATTTATGTAGGTGAAAGAGTTCTGTCAAGAAAGAGTTGAAAGGAAGGTGTTTCACGAGGAAGAGGTGACATGAGCATGGTGGAGAGATGGTCCTAGAATGCTGGAGGAGGGAACAGAAGGAGTCTGGCTGGAACTCTTGGGTTCAGATACGTAAATGGAGGGCGGAGAGGTTAGAAGTGGCCGAGAGTTGGAGCCTGGACTACAGCCCCAGCCCTTTTGCCCTGTACCCAGGATTTACTCCATGTTCATTGGTCTTAAAGGACCCAGTCAAAAGGATTGGGTGGCTCTAGATAATAAAATAATAAGATAATAAAACATGCTCTAGAGAGAAAAATGGGTGGCTTTGATAGGAAGGAAGGAATCCTTAAACTGTAATTGTATTTATTTACTTATCCAGTGAAGCCTTTAACCTTTAACTATGTCATTCATTCATTCACCTACTCATTCAGTTATTTATTTACTCATTAAACAAATGCTTCCAGGGTACATTGTGTAGGTTTCACATGGTGAAATGCATGAAATCAGAGTACCGCGGCACGTCAGTCGGTGAATCAAGGAAGGTTATTTTGTAAGAGTCACCTGGAACCCTATGATGAAAGAGATTCTGAGGCAAAGTCTGGGCTCAGCGGGAAAGACAGATTGATTCGTGACGCCGCTTTGGCTGTTTGCCAAGCTCTGGGTCTCAAGCATTGGCTCAGAGGCTCAGGTGAGTGTCCCGATCCCAAGAAGTTGCTTGAGGTGCCGAGAGCACACTTGGGGGCACAGCCCTGACATTTTACAGCTAGAAAGAATCTCTCCCCAACCCACGCTCTTCTTTCCAGGTCAAGCTCTGGGGTAAGGTGACCAATTTGTCCTGGTTTGCCTGGGACTTTGCTGGTTTTAAACGGAAAGTCTGGCATCTCAGTAACCCGCTTTGTCCTGAGCACCCAAAGAGGTTGGTCGCCCATCCTCTAGGCAAATCTGCTGAGAGCTGGGCCTGCACACTCACAGCCTGAGACACTAGTTTCCATGGACACCAAATGCTTAGGCTACAGTGAGAGGGGCAGGGCGATGTTTCATTTCTATGGGCGGCTCATGATTTCTTAGGCTACAGTTTAAGTGGATGTTAGCCTTCTTGCCAATAAAACTGCTTTTTACTGGATTCTGGGCCCAAGAAGAGCACGGTCCAGAAATACTGGCTCTCGGCAAATTGCCCTCTCCACAGGGTCTCCCCACTGGCGGTGTGTAACAGAGGAGCCTGACCTTGGATGGTAAGGAGGCGGGGACCTCTGATGCCTCTTTCACAGACTCCAAGGGAGGCAGAAAGGCAGCAAAGGTTGGCCAGCGGCCCCCAGAGGCGCTGCTAAAAGACGAGACCAGAACAGCTGGGTTCAAGTCTTTCACTTATAAAATAAAATCATTGCCCTCTACTTTGTGACATTAGGTATTATCTCTAATCTGCCACAAAATTGGCAAAGTAGGATTAAAAATCTCTGATTTACAGGTAAGGAAATAGAGTCCCAGAGAGGTTGTCTTCCGCTCAAGTTTACCCAGCTAAGAATCACAAGCTCTCAGCTCCACAGACCCGAAGTCCAAGCCCTTTTATGACATCCTGCTCCATCCTTTTACCATCTGCATTTGCTACGTCGCTTAAGGCAAGTTGGTTAATGAGAACAAGGCGGAAATGGCAGCCCTCTTGTCTAGCTCGCCTAGCTGCACCAAAGTGAAAGAGCTTTGGAAATTATGAGCAGAGGTCACAACCTGTGGCCCATCTACTGTATCTAACTTACAGGGAATTCATGTGAAAATAAGCCTTTCACCTTCCCTCCATGTATCATAAGATCCAGCATCACTGATCCACATTCTTCCATGGCAACGATTCCCCGGAAGTGAGGAGAAGCGACCCCTTAAGATGAAGCACCAGCCGCCCACCTTGCTCTGTCCCTACACAGCCCCTTCACTCAATTTTTCACCCGCTGGCTCCTTTGGCATTTACATGTGCAGGAATTTCTGCAAAGAACCACAGAAATGGATGCTAGCATTCTTGAGCTCAGAGGGAATCGCTAGGATAGGTGGTCCCAGATTTAAGGATATAATGCACAGACCAGTGAAATTTCCAAGGGGAGGAAAAAAAGGAAAGGAAACTCTGTTTGCTGTGGATGGACACACAAAACAAGAAAGATGAATTACTATGACCATCATGTAATGAAAAGAGAAGAAAGACACTTGAGTTTTTCTAAAGTAAGAAGGAGCAAATCTCACTAATTGAAAACTCGCTGCCCACAGAATGATGGCATATAGTGGTCGCTCCACAAATACTGTTGAACGTATGTTGTTGGATGAATTTCAGATCAAGAAAGATTACTTTAAATGAAATAAACTTACTTTATGGAAATCTCACTTATACTGGGACTTACTTTTCTAGAGAAAAATTTATCACGGACTGGAATTAATCTACCAGCTGCTTCTTGAGGACCCTGATCTGGAACAACATTTCATCACTCACTCAGAGTAAGCATAAGGTCCAGAGAGGGGCACTGACTTGTACCAAGACACACAGCTCATTACAAACTGGTCTTCTGACCCATGAACCCCTGGACACCTCCTACTTCAGTCTGTCATGAAAAGGAATGAATCATTGGGGGGAGAGGTATATTTTATATGGCAGTTGAATAAGACATTTCCTTTTTAATCCTTTTACTCTTTCTGTTGAAGTCAAAGAGTGAGCTTCGTGCTGATGTGTTTTTAACACCCCTCTCTCACTTGTAATCTCTCCTTTCTGCAAAGAAAGAATAAGCAGGCCTTGGGCTCAGAGCCTTCAATAGGCAACATGTCTCGCAAGTATTTTAATGCCATAGTTTTGTTGTTATCACATTTTCTTTGTTATAGTGATTCCCTATTTGTGACAAGCAAAACTGGTTTCATTTATGGTAGTGGTTTTACAAAGTGTTCATTTGATTTAGATAGGAAGTGTGAGTTGATGTAAAGTTTGATGTAAATAGTGACAGGAAAATAGTGCCAAAAAGCAAAACATCGTGATGGCGGGATGCACCGTAGCTCCAGGCAGGGACCGCAGATCTGGACGGCTTGGGTTCAGATCCAGCTTCAGTTCAGATCTACCCCCTAGCTGGGTGGCTATGGGTAAGCTGCTCTCTGTACCGTAGTTTCCTCACTTGGAAAATTCAGAAAATAATGAAGCAACCTTAGAAGCTGCTATGATGACTGAGTGAGATGACAAGTGTAAAGCAGTTCGAACAAAGCCTGGCACATTGCAAGTGCTTTATAAGGGTTAGGAATGAGGAAGATGATGGTGGTGGTGATGATGGTGGTGGTGGTGACAATGGCATCCAGCCTCCACTGCCAGGACAGCCAGTGGCACTTCTTTTCAGGATGCTGACCCTGTCTCTCTCCCCTTCCTCCCACCTGCGACCATCCCTGCATCTGGCTGGTTCTCTGCGTATGTACGAGGCTGTCCTTGCACATGAAAAGTTGGCACTCATTTTCTACCTCTTCTTGGTTCCTCTTGGGATTGTTCCGTGAGACATAACTACTGTCCTGACTGCAGAGTGATCCTGGCTCCGTACCGTGGCAGTTACCGCACTAAGGGATCAAAAGCCACAACCAATGGGAAAGTGTGGCTGCCATACTGATTGTCCCCAGGACAACTCCCCATCTATCAGGGCTGGGTTGGTTGGTGCTGGTGTGGGTGAGGCTTGCTCTGTGGGTCTGGGATGAGCCGGAGGGAGGGACACTCAGGAGGGTTCTCGGCCATTGAAATCTAGGCGGATGGACCAGAAAGGGTGGCTGAGCTTTCTCTTGAAGAGGCAAAAGAAAATGCAAGAATGAACCCTATCCAGGATGTCAGGGTTTCTGGGAAATGAGAAACATTTTATATGCAGATCCTACTGTATCATAATTATCTGTACCACTCTCAGTTGTGACATTCTTGAAAACAGGCATTTGTCTCGTTAACAGGAATAATGGCCACATTTATTGAGTGCTTGCTCTGCTCCAGGCTTTGGGTGAGCACATTACATGTATTCTCTTTAAAAAAAATTAAATTCTCTTTAAAAAAACCTGAGGCTTCGAGAAGGTAAATAGCTTGAGTGCATGAGTCCTAAGTAGTAAGTGACAGAGTCCAGATGAGACGCGGCCAGCCTATCTCTGGTTTGTTCCGTGCCACTCACCGCCTTGCTTAGGACTCCAGCCCCTGCCTGTTTTCTGGAGCCAACTAACCTTGTCTCCTGCTCAGGGCCTTGAGCCCTTATTCTCCGTCTCCCTGCAATAATTCCCCCCGGTCTTGGCATGGCTGGCTTCTTCTCATTTGGGTCCTAGCCCAATGTCACTGCTCAGAGGGGCCTTCCTGGGTCACGTTAGCAAACACAGCTGTCCCCTTTCCCAACCTCAGTCACCGTCTATCCTAAGATGGCACAATGTGGCGGTCAAGAACCAAATCTGGAGTCAGACGCCTGCATCCTGGATCCGAGCTCTATTCCTGGTTTAAACTCTCTGGGACGGAAGTTTCATCATCTGTAAAATGGGAGTATCATTGTAACTTATAGGTTTCTTGTGAGTTTGAAATGTTGTGTTTAATATATATATAAAGTACTTAAAACAATGCACATAGTGAGCACTCAATAAACATTAATATTTATTTAGGGTCTTTCTCTACTAGAACATAAATTCTATAAGGGCAGCACTTTATTTGGTCTTTCACAACTGTTTTCAGCACCTAGAACGTAGTCGGTGCTCAATAAATATTAGATGAATGAATGAATGAATGAATGAATGAATGTTTAACTCCAAAGCCTATGTTTTCACCTGTCCCTCCTGCTAATGCTGTTGTTTTACACCCTGTGCCAAGCATGGTGCCCAGCCCTGGTGCGGGCTCGGTAAACCCTGAGCAGAGCTGAGCCCAGCAGCTCTTCCTTCTGCTCCCAGAAGATCCACACAGTATTCCTGCCAACCCTCTCCACCCTCCCCCATCCTTCCACCTGGCAAATCCTGTGTGACAGATGTGTGGACTGGGCTCTCTTGCCCTGTCCTGGGAGCGTTTAGGACTCATTTGCTGCTACGCATTGGACACTCTTTGAATCATTCCCCAGGACAAACAACTGTCCTGATTGTCAGGCCCTGAGCAATGCTATAGAAGGCAGCAGAAGGAAGTTTTGGTACATTCTGAATATCTTTGGAGGGTGTAACATGTTGAATTCTAGAAGGTTCAGGTGCATTTATGGAGAGGCTTAGCTATATTGATTTCTTCAGTGCCTGTTTCTAGAAGGGTCTTAGGAAGAAAGACTCATCCTCTGTCCCCTTCTGCTAGAAGACTCGTTCTAAGATACACTTTCCTCTCTCTCCATCTCTTGAACTCTCATGCATCCTTCAAGGCCCAGATTGAATCTCGCCCCTTCTCTGGAGCCTGGCTGAATTGTTACTCTTCTAGGATCCCAGCTCGCTTTCCACTCCTTGTCTTACAGTCAGCTTATTCACCTCATCACGTGTTTGACAAATTCTGGCTGAGCCCCTACTACATGCCAGGCCCTGTGAGCTTAGACGAACAAGATGAAAATCTCTGTCACCAAGAAGCCTTGAGGCTGATGTGTGTCTCTCCCCATCGGCTTCTCGAGGGCGGACCCACGTCCCCAACATTCAGCAGAGGGGCCGGGCCCAAGTATGTGTTTGACCTTGCAGCAGAGAAGGCGATTACCCAAGTAAGGGAATGATGCATGAAGATTCTGCTCTGGAACACGGACCGCGGGTTTGCAAAAGGAAGGCCCGTGACTGGCAATGTCCTTTCCGCCCTGCATGATGAAGGTGCTGCTCTCTGTAAGAAAACCAACACTGCTCATCCGGCCTCGGACCACGATTCACTCCGACACACTCCTTATAAAATCTATGCATGCTGCAGAAATTTGTATTCCTGCT
>NW_006785484.1:712481-730151 GCF_000442215.2 Lipotes vexillifer | reverse complement strand
TTCCTGCTGCCCCGGAACACGGTGCTGGACTCGAGGCCCGCACCCTGATGTCAAAGTCGGGTTGCAAAAGTACTTTTTTCCTTTTACTGACTGGCGTTCGTGCATTTGCGTTCCAACTTGCTTTCAGGCTGGGGGAGGGGGAGGCGGCAGGCGCTGCCTCTTCCCGTAGGATAACATCTTTATTTTAAGTATTTCACAGCCTTTCCGCTGCAGCCCACCTGGGCTGCTTCTGTGGTTGTCAGAGATCAATGCGGTCAATATTTTTGACTGCAGAGCTTTCTATGACTTACACATATTTAAAAGGCTAAAACACAATCAACGATTCACTGTGTGAACTTGACCACTGTAATCCTTATCTTTGATTCTTTGGGATCCAGCAAACAGGCTAAGTCACCAACGGATCTTGCCCCGGACCAGGGAATTCAGCCTGGCTGGAACCTCTTGATACTACGGCCTAGGCTATGTGAGTTTGTTTCACTCTGGGAAATTGGACTGGAAAACTAGACACTGCAGCATCAGGGAATACTGGTGGCCTTTTCCTTGGACCATTGCCTTTTGCTAAACACCACACTGCTTTCTTTCACTGTTATTAACCAAATAATGAGCTACCACTCTCAGGGGTATTTGCCTCTTGAAAGGCGTTCCTTGCAGCCAGCATTAAGCCAAAACACTTTAATGGTGGGATTGTAGGCAGCTCATGAAACAAGGTGTTATTTTTAAACATTAGGAAAAAAAGGGGGGCTTCCCTGGTGGCGCAGTGGTTGAGAGTCCGCCTGCCGATGCAGGGGACACGGGTTCGTGCCCCGGTCCGGGAGGATCCCACGTGCCGCGGAGCGGCTGGGCCCGTGAGCCATGGCCGCTGAGCCTGAGCGTCCGGAGCCCGTGCTCCGCGACGGGAGAGGCCACAACAGTGAGAGGCCCGCGTACCGCAAAAAAAAAAAAAAAAAAGGATTAATTGTGATGACTTTCACCTGGAATAATTTCTTCTTGAATCTAGCATTATGAAAAGGATAATAAGAATCAAAAGGGCAGAGTTCGACACATTTTCTCTTTAAAGGGCAGATAGTGAATAGTTTGGACTTAACGAGCTGAATGGGCTCTGTTGCAGCTACTCAGCTCTGTAATCACAGCCCCAAAGCAGCCACAGATAATATGTAAACAGACGGGTGTGGCTGGATTCCAGTAACACTTTACGGAGGGTTATGGAAATTTCAATGTCAATTTTCATGTGTCATAAAACATTATTATTTTATTTGGATTAAAAAAATTTTTTTCCAACCATTTAAAAATATAAAGCCATTTTAAACTCATGGGTCCTACAGGGGCATCCCTGGTGGTCTAGTGGTTAAGACTCTGTGCTTCCAATGCAGGGGGCACAGGTTCGATCCCTGGTCGGGGAACTAAGATCCCATGTGCCACTTGGTGTGGCCCAAAAAAAAAAGATATACTCATGGGTCCTACAAAATTAGGTGGTGAGCAAAGTTTGGCCTGCAGGCCAAGTGTGCTGACCCCTGCAATAGAGAATTATGATTAAGAGTGGGCCTTGGGGTCAAGCAGAACTGGGGTCGAGTCCTGGCTTGGTCATTTCTTCATAAATGACCCTCGACAAGATGCTTAACCTCTATGAGTCTTGATTTCCCCAACTGTAAGGTGGGACTAATAATAGGACTTACTTTCTGGTTATTTTGAAGATTGAGGGAAATAACACCCATAAAGTACACAGCAGAATGTCTGGGACTTAGTAAGAACTCATTAAAATTTATGTGTTTGACAAATATTTACTGAGTAGTTATTATGGGACAGGTGTTATATTAAGCTGGTGGTGTATTTTTCACCGTCCTTTGTCTCATTAAGCTTAAAATCCAGTGAGGCTGATGAAAACAGTTAGTTATCGCTATTATTAATAATGCTTGGGCTTTGTGAAAGAAAAGTGAAAACTGTAAATCATTAGGTAATGTCATATGTTATTACTATGTATTTTCTGTTTTCAAAAACAGTTAAAACTCCCACTGCCTCCCATTACATTAGGCTTTTTTATGACCGACTGCACCCACCAAAACAAAAGGTAAAACATACTTCCCTCCATTTAGAACAGAGTCTCAAAGTGCGGGTTCTGGACCAACAGCATGGGCACCATTTGGGAATTTGTTGGAAATTTGAATTTTCTCGTACCAGCCCAGACCTACTGAATCACAATCTCTGGCAGTGGGGACCAGCAGTCTGAGTTTTAACAAGGCCCCTGGGTTATACTGATTCACATGGATTCAAGTTTGAGAATCGCTGGTCTAGATAGATTGTAATCTCACTGACTTGTTCAAAGTCACAGACCTGTGAAACGACAGAGCCAGGATGTGAACAAACGAGACCTTAAATATCAGGACATACTGGGTTCAAGGACAGGGTTTATCAATAGGTGCAAAGGAGTAGGCCAGTACTAAGAGAAGGTTGTGTTTGTATGTGTGTGTGTTATGGAACTGCCCTTCTCCTTCCCCACTGTTTGCTCAGGCTCAAGATATCTTAGATTTTCTTCCAGCCCTTACCTGCCTTGGTAATGGCATGGGGGCTGGGAGCAGCGGGAAGGGTCTGTGCCAGCGAGGAGGAGTGTTTGATCACTGACATGTTAGAACCACCAATGCGTAACGCAGAGCAGAAGAGCTCTTCATGGGTTTGGTTATTCTTATACAGATAATGCACTTCTTTATTGCCTGTCCCCAGGGTGGGACCATTCCCACCACCACCTTGGTATGCCACGCTATCTACCTTAACCTCTGTGTGTTTCGGTGTTCCTCTTATATAAAATGGGCATCGTAAAACTTCACAGATGATTTTCATAAGTTCCTGTCTTTGGCTACCCATCCTGGCCATGTCCCCCTGCCATCTGTGGTGAAGCTGCTGGTTGCTCTCCAATATTCACTCTTCCTTTCTTCCTTTAGTAGTTGGGCTCCCTTGAGTTTTAGCTGGGTACATGGCCACCCAGCTAAAGACTACAGTACCCAGCCTTCCTTGCAGCTAGGTACAACCACGGGACTAGGCCTGGCCAATGGGCTGTGAGCAAAAGTGGATGGCCCCCTAAGAAGGAATGAGCATGCTCTCTCTTTTGGTCCTTGCGTCCTTTCTGCAGACTGAATGAAGATGTAATGGTAGGCTCTGAGAAGACATTTTAGGTCATGGGATGGAAGCTATGTGTTGAGGGTCTCAGAGCAATAACCCTGAAGGAACCAGGGACTAGGACACTGTGAATCCACCATATTGGTCCTGGGACTGCCTATATTTGTATGGTTAGGGTGAAAGAGAAGTAAACTCTCTTATTTAAGCCTCTGTTATATTAGGGACTTTAAAAAAATAGCAACCAGAATCTGTTTCCTAACTAATGCCTTACTACTTAAAATGAGGCTTAATTGACACCTCCTCTCCTATTCTCCCACCCCATCCCAATACCCCAGTAGAATGACTCTGTCGTACCCTACACCGTGAGTCACTGCAAAACTACTCAAAAGATAGGGCAAACAGGGCAAACGTGCTTAGGTGATTGGCCACGTGAGGACACCGAAAGGTATACGTAAGTAAATAAATAAAATGAGTACAGTTCAGCTTTGATGAACTTGGCCAAGATTACCTAATAGAAAAATATAACAAGAATTTCTTTCATTTTCAGTGTTTGCTTTTTTCCTTGTCATTTTTAGAGATAAAATATTATTTTGAAATGCCTTTGGATGGAAGGGAGGGTGCAGCAACATTTTCAGTCCTTAGGGCTGTAAAAGATTTTGATCTAATCTGACTGTACCCCCCAAATTATTTCATCATAGCTCTGATTGCATTTCAGGGCAACACTCCATCCTCCAACCTGCACTCCCTAGCCAGTAGGCTGAGGGTTCCTGGAGGGCACTGTCTTTTTCCCTCATAAGCACGTCTTTATTGGGCACCTGTTATTACTCACGTTTCTACTCGCAGTATGTAACATGGTACCTGGCACTCAGAAGATGTTATTGGTACACTTAAGCTCTCAACAACAACATGATGAGCCAGATGGCAGTGAGATTTCTTTACACGCCTCTCTGTGGGTGGGGAGGGTTGGTAAAAAGAGTCAACATTTTCCTTTCTCTCCTCTCCCTGAGGCTCAAGGAACATTATGCCCATTATGTTCAAGGTTTCATAGCTCTTAAATGGCTATTTTAGTTTCAATATTCTACACATGTCTTCATCCTGATCTTGTCGTTCCACACTGGTTACCCACCACATCCCATTCTCTTCCAAAGGGTCTTTGTATGTGCTGTTCCCTCTGCCTGGAGCGCCATCTCCTCAACTCCTTCCTCCCCGGTTCTTTCATCTAGTGGGTTCCTACCCCCCTGCAGGGTTCAGCTTATACATCACTTCCTCTGCAGGGCCTCATACTAGGTTGGGTCTCTATGACATAGTATCCATTCTTTAGACTTTTCCTTTGCAGCATGCATTGCAATTGTAATCAGTTATTTCTCTATTATTTATTTTCCATGGTAGAGTGTCAGCTTCACAAGAGCAGGGTGATGTCTGCCTTATTTGTTGCTTATTTAAGCCGGGCACGTGGAATATGCTCAGGGAATCCACATAAATACACGAATAAATGAGCATCAGGACAGACAAAAGGAAATGCACAAAAACCGGAAGGCGAAAGGAACCTATTTTCCCTTGATAAGAAAGCAAATAGAATATTGCAATTGGGTAATTTGATTTGTCGGGCAAACACTTTCATAGAGTTTTGACAACAACCAAAGGCAAGCACAGCTATACAGAAAGTTCAGAAAGAGGTAATGTTTTCTTTGACATGATTTGGCTTTGATTCATCAAATACTGAATCAAAACTCGGAGACTTGGCTGTATGTTTACAAGAGAAAAGTACAGACTTGGAATCCAATTCAGAGAAGTACCCAATTAAAAGTGTGGGTTTGCTTTTTATTCCTTTCCCAGAGGAAAAGTGCTGTTTACGAAACTGACACTACTTAGGAGAATCATTAGGTACATCAACACTAATTAATACTTTTGACATTAAGAGAAAATCTTTAGGCTTGTAAAGTATAATGTGAAAATGTATCCAAGTGGGTACTAGAGGGTTTCCAGACATGGTGTCCATTAATTCCTTCCTTTCCTGTACATGCATGCAATCCTACCCATCGGGAGGTGGAATCTATTCCTCCTTTCCCTGAATCTCTTTGAATTGTGCCTTGTTTTGACCAATAAAATGTGGCAGAAGTGATGTTGTGTCAGTGCTTGGCTCACCCTGTAAAAGGCCTGGCAGCTTTTGCTTTCCCCTGGGGAAGCCGATCACCAAGATGTAAAAGAGCTACGGCTAAACTACAGAAGGATGACACCGGGTGGTAGGAGAAACGCCAGTGGAGGACCATCAAGGTATCAGACATGCGAGTGAGGACTCCTTCACCCTCCCAGTCCAGCCCAGCCACAGGCGAATGCAGTCAGACGAGCTCCCTCAGTTTATACTACAACCAGCACAACTATCTAGCAGCCACTCACTTGAATTCCTGCACCACAGACTCATGAGAAATCACTAATCATTGTTGCTTTAAGCTGCTAAATTTGGGGTTGATTTGTAACATAGCAATAGATAACTGATACAACATGATATTCCAGTGACTGAGCAGTGACTTCTCTGGCAGCCTCAACCATATAGAAAACAACCTACAAACAAATAAGGTAAAATATAACTCATGCACTTTGCTCCTGGCAGGGATGTTAAAGTCTGATTCCTCAGGACCTACAGTCCCTATGTTTACACACAGTTTTAATGTGTTTGTTCATCTTAGAGTCAAAAACAGTATAAAATTATGCAAATTGGCATAGATTTAGTGGATTTTAGAGAGCATATGTTTGATCCTCTCACTTTTAGATAGTGGAACAGAGGCCAAGAGGGGTTGAGTAATTGTTCAGTTAACAAAGTCACAGAATGTATTAAAAACAGGAAAATAATCCAGGATTTCTGGTCATCCAAATAAGGTGCTCTCTTCACTTTACCTTTGTATTTCATAGAAGAGGCAGATTTACATGGGTAGGGAACAAAAAGGATTTTAGATCCGATGAGAACACTGAAGGATCAGATGGAAAGCTGGCAGGCACAATCTCAAAAAGATGACAAATCCCAGTTCCTGCAAAGTGAAGTCAGACAGCCCCATTTAGGCTGTAGGGACCCAGAGGCATCCCTTTATTTGAGCAGAGAGCAGCCCAATACTTGATATTCATGACGATGACCCTGAGTCAGAAAGCCAAGATTAAGTTATGTTTCTCAAATTCTATTGAAGGAGGTAGGAAAGTGTGTAATGCACTCTCAGGAATATTCCTATGCAAAATGGTTAGAATAACATATGATTTGCTGTGCAAAGGAGTAAACTTGAGTTATGTGGAAAACGCATTTACATGGAACAGTCCACGTCAGACAAATGAGGCATTGCTCTATTTGCAAAACGTTCAGCATGTATTCCAAGTCTTGGCTAGTCTGAGGCTTCTACTAAATGAAAAATGAGCTTTACTTGTGTCTAAATCTGAGCTTAAGTGCACTCTCTAAAACCTTCCTGGGAATTTTTTGGACAGGTGTCTCTTTTCAAACAGCATAATATTTGGACATTACATTTTAAATATGTGCAGATAAAAATGATATTCCAGGTCTGTATTTCACTTATAACCAGATGGGATAACAGTAGTGAGAGTTACTGAGAGACAGTCCTTCATGGAAAAATAATGGAAATAGAACCTAACCTCTCCCTAACCCTGCCTGGAGGTTTGTGGCTACAAGTTCTAGAGTGAACATCATATGATCCCAAATCTGAAATGATTCAATGTGGTCAGACCAACATAGAATCTACTCTCTTGCTTCCATACAGGGTAAGAGTATTTTCCTTTTTAAAAACATAGTAGTGTTTGGGGGACAACATAAACAGCCTTTGCCACCTGCAGGCGCTTAAGAATGTGAAACAGTGTGCTCATTGGAGGGCTCCAGCTGCAGGCCTGTTAATGTTTCATCCACATGGAGCCTGGAGAAGTAACCAAGTTTGAAAGTCTTTACAGACTTTCAATCCAGCGATTGCTTTGCCGTTTCACCCTCTACTCCGTTTCATTCTCTTTTGTCTTCCGCCTGATCTTTTCATTTACGTGTGGGCCTGACTCCTATGGCTTTTGAATTTCTTTTTTTTTTTTTACATCTTTATTAGAGTATAATTGCTAGACAATGGTGTGTTAGTTTCTGCTTTATAACAAAGTGAATCAGTTATACATATACGTATGTTCCCACATCTCTTCCCTCTTGCATCTCCCTCCCCACCCACCCTCCCTATCCCACCTATCCCACCCCTCTAGGTGGTCACAAGGCACCAAGCTGATCTCCCTGTGTTATGTGGCTGCTTCCCACTAGCTATCTACCTTACATTTGGTAGTGCAATAGCCCGGAGATGGAAGCAACCTAAGTGTCCATCATCGGATGAATGGATAAAGAAGATGTGGCATATATATACAATGGAATATTACTCAGCCATAAAAAGAAACGAAATTGAGTTATTTGTAGTGAGGTGGATGGACCTAGAGTCTGTCATACCAAGTGAAGTAAGTCAGAAAGAGAAAAACAAATACCATATGCTAACACATATATATGGAATCTAAAAAAAAAAAAATGTCATGAAGAAGCTAGGGGTAAGACAGGAATAAAGACACAGACCTACTAGAGAATGGCTTTTGAATTTTTGACACCAGGCTTAGAAACTGAATTCTTTTTAGTGGGGGAAGGATAAGAAAACATTCACTGCAATGCAGGGTTTTGCAATGTTTAGGGTTCACGATATATCATCAAAGGCCAAAAATGCTGATGGCAGACTTAGCCTCAACTGATCAAGTTAGTGATTAGGATGAGGCAGCCATTATAGTCACATTTCGCAGTATTTGTAAGTGTGTTCACGGTGATTACACTACATGCTAGGCTCCCTTCTCGCAGTCTCCTCATCTGAGAAGGAACGTCTCCTGCCTGACCTTACTCTCTTATATACTCATGAGACATACTTATTGCTTTCCCCCAAACATCCTATATTTCCTTATTATTATATTACCATTTGAGTGGAGTTACAACATTACTGGTAAGATGTCTATACAAGACTCATTCAAATAAAGAATTGACTGTAGACCCTTCACCCCATGAAGATAAGCCCAATGGCCACGAGAATGGGAGTCTCTGGGGACCTACAGGAGGAAATGCCAACTTGGACAAGCAGGACACATGTGCCCAAGTTCTCCACATCTCTTCAAAAGACTGTGTATGTGTATCTGCGTATTTGATCCTCCAAAGTCTGCAAACATTCATTGAATGTGCCAGGCCCAGGGATGACTTGTTTCATGTATATTATCTCATTTAATCTTTAACAACAAAATAAGTCTATTATTACCATGTTATAAAGTTTCTGAAGCTTACTTATAAACAGAATGGGATAATCTCTTGAGGCCAGAAGGAATGTTTTAATATCCTTCATCTGTATTCTCTTGCCTGTTAGGAAATTGTATTAAGACAGATTGGTTTGAATGCCCAGATTCTGAGTATGGACTTTCTTTCAATATGGCTGAATGATTTTTAGACCTCAATTTGCATAAGAAGTACTGTTTAAGGTAATGTACAATATGGTAATACACAAGAATAAGTACACTTATTTTATGGATGGCTTAAGGGATTTTTAAAAAAATAAATTTATTTATTTATTTCTGGCTGCGTTGGGTCTTCGCTGCTGCGTGCAGGCTTTCTCTAGTTGTGGCGAGCGGGGGCTACTCTTTGTTGCGGTGCGTGGGCTTCTCATTGCTGTGGCTTCTCTTGTTGTGGAGTACGGGCTCTAGGCATGCAGGCTTCAGTAGTTGTGGCACGTGGGCTCAGTAGTTGTGGATTGCAGGCTCTAGAGCACAGGCTCAGTAGTTGTGGCACAGGGGCTTAGTTGCTCCGCAGCATGTGGGATCTTCCCAGTCCAGGGCTTGAACCTGTGTCCCCTGCGTTGGCAGGCGGATTCTTGACCACTGCGCCACCAGGGAAGTCCTGGCTTAAGAGATTTTTAATGGTAAATTTGACTATGGGCAATTTTCCTCTTACGAGCTGCTTTTAGAAGTTTACACCTTGTAAGATGAAATTCTACTCTGTGCCATAACTCTCACTTTTAGCTTGTTGCAAGGTATGTTTTGTTTTATAGCATCTCAGATGATCATCTCAACATAATGTTCCACCAGACCAGATATCTCTGTAATTGCATTTGCAGCAAAAATAAAATTTGCACATCATGGCAGAGAGACTCTTAAGACTCCTTGTGTGGTTCCCTTCCCTTAAGTGTGGGCAGGACCTGTGACTTGCTTTTAGCCTAGAGAATATGGCAAGGGTGATGGGATGTGATTCATAGAAATCTGACTTTCATCTTGCAGGATACTCTCTCCCTTCTTGGCTTTGATGAAGTCAGTGATTGGGTTAGGGAACCCCACATGGCAAGGAACTTTGTGGGAGGCCTCTAGGAGCTGAGGGTGGGCACCAGGCAACAGCCAGCAAGAGAGTACATCCCTAAGTCCCAGAGCTGCAGGGAAATGAATTCTGCTTACAATCTGAGGGAGCTTGGCAGCATCTCTTTCCCCAGTCGAGCCTCTGATGAGGCTGCCGCCCAAGCCAACACCTGGATTACAATCCTGTGACCCAGCTAACCTGTACCTGGCTTCCTGATGCACAGAAACTATGAAATAATACACATGCATTGTATTAAGTCAATGAGTACATACATTAATCAGAATTTGGGGACACATCTGAGGCTACCTCAAGGTGTACCAGCTGAGAACCTCTGATCTCATTCAATAGTGACAGGGAAACTGAGGCCTGCAGGGGTGAATGCAATTGTCCTGGGTCACGTGGTTCTAATTCTGCCTCTGTGACCCTCCACAGACCATATGACTTCTGTTACTCCATTTCCCCACCTATAAAAGGGAAAGTTGAACTAACTGATTGGCAAGGGCAGTGGAGTCTTTACTCAGGTCTTCTGTCTCCTGGAACCTTGGCTCGTTTCAAAGCGTGTTCTTTAGAATGTTTGTTTTCAAGGGTTCTAGGTGGAGAAAAAAATTCTGTGGTCAAACACAGTTTAGGGATGCAGAATGAAACGTTTCTTAACAGGCTTGTTTGTTTGTTTGTTTGTTTGTTTTAACTTCAGAATCTCTTAGAGCTATTAATGTGCTCATGCCCTTTGGGAATGTCCAGTAACAACATGCAGTCAGCAGCATTGTCCAAATTTATTTGATTGTGACTGCCCCCCTGAGTTTTGGGACTACTGGTTCACAGAAAACATTGAAGGAAGGTCCACAGCTTCCCTTATAATGATCAAAACTCTATTCCAGATGGAAAGAAGAATCCAAAGGAAGAGGGTTCTTATTCTTTCTATTGTCAAGTGATGTAGAATCACAGGAAGGTTAGTACACTGAGATCCAACATAGATACATGGCTGAACTTGTCTTGCAAAGGCCAGAGGGACACAGTTGAGGAACAAGAAACAATAATAGGTTAATGTATCTATTGGTAGCATACTAATGTGAGAGATGTGAAATATGCACCATGCTAGCTGTTCCAGAGAATAAAATGTTTTCTTATTTGTAAGCCACCTTCTCATGAACTAAAAGATACCTCCTTAACGTTTTTCTAATGTGCAACGTTTTTTCCCTCCCTCCCTCCCTCCTTCCCTCCCTCCCTCCTTCCCTCCCTCCCTCCTTCCCTCCCTTCCTCCTTCCCTTTCTTTTTCTTCCTCCTCTCCCTTCTCCTTCCTCTTGGAATAATGCTTTCTTCTACATGGTTTCGATAGAGAGTTTTGCACGTCTGTTCTGGGAAGGGAGTGAGGTGGGAAGGCAGTAAGAAGAGCTTAATAGCCTCAGATTCTCTCATCTGGAGTCCAGAACCCAGTTCAGAGTTGAAACACTTCTTAGAGTAGCCTAACAGCAAGAGGATGACCATTGTTTTGAATCAGTACAGGGTTTTGAGCCCTCGACTCAGAGCAGTCATTTCCCAAGACCTTCTGAGCTTCCTGGAGAATTCGTGAAAAGCAAGTGGTTTGTATTTTCTCTATTACCTATCTTACGGAATGGTGTGATGTGAGTGTTCTGCTCTGTCTGTCCCGCTGGTGAATAAGACTTGGTCCTTCCTTTGTGCCGAGAACTGTAATGCCCTTCAGCCTGTGCTCCCCGAGTTCTCCGTCATTGTTCAAACCACACCCTCTCCTACCCACCCCCTCCCACTGCGAGGCTTCAGGAACAACATCATAAAAAATCTCAAGCTCAGACCCTGAAGCCCTCCCAGCTGCTTAAACCTGTTCCTGATTTTTAAACTTGCCCAACAATGCACTTGAGTTTAACCCCAGCCATGTGACCTTGCTCTGATAATGGGTCGTTTTCTAAGAGAAAAGCAGTACTATTGAACACTATTTTGACAAAATAAAGGAGAATAAAATAGACATTATGGATAAAATATGTGGGCAGAAAAATGTATAAGTGGTCTGGGGATGCTGACACAATAAGCTCTTTGTAACTGCTCTCCAGGCAAAATACATATTTTTTTCTGTACATTCTATACATTAAAAAAAGAAAATCCCTCCCCTGGTGACCCAGGGCAGCCAGACGTGCATCTGACTCGGATCATTCCTAAGTGTCGGTGGCCTTTTGCTAGTACAACATCAATTTCCCCAAGTCCTCGGCTTATTTTCCGGCTGCACGTGTACACACACACACATCGCGGCCGAGACGCCCTGCTTTTCCCCATTTAGCGGTTGACATCGGCTTTCAACGCTGCAGCATTACACTGCACGTCACTGGTATCACCTGTGCACAGGCCGAGCGTGAACTCTGCGAGAGAACAAGACCCGGAATCAACATCTTCTCGTACTCACCCTTCTCAGGTCAAAGAAAAAAGGCAGAAGCTGTAAAACAGGACTCGGAGCTACACTGTCTTCTCAGAGAACCTCCAATGACCCTCTAAATGGAGACCAAACAGGACTCCCCATTACATGGGTCTATTTATTATTTTTTTTCTCCATCTGATAAATATTTATGATGGATCACGCACTGTGCTAGACTCTTGGCAAGATGCAGCTTCTGCCTTCAAAGTGCTCACCCTATCATGGGATATAAATCTAGTGCAAATATATACAGGGGGACGTACAGTTAAAGATGATTTTCTTTTCACTTCTCTGTCCACTGAGAGAGGGAACTTTTAGCCACTGCTATGTTTGGAAACAGGGATCATCTCTGGCCACGGAGGGTCTGGGCCCTTAACAAGCAGCCCTCTAGTCTGGTTGCACATTAGAATAACCTAGGAGGGTTTAAAAAAATATATCTATGGCCATAAGAGAGTCTCATGGGGAACTGGAAATGGTCCATATTCTGATCTGGTGGGTGGTTACCTGGGTGTGAATATGTGTAAAATCCACTGAACTTTACACTCAATACTTACCCACTGTCCTGTAGACAAGATAAACTCAATTTTTGCAAAGGTGAAAAATTCCTACATGCAGGCCTGCTCTGAGAGATTCTGTTTTAAATGGTCTTGGCTTCAGTATGTTGTAAAAGCGCCCCAGGTGACAATAATGTGCAACCAGGGCTTAGAAATGGTCTGTAGGCTATTAACTACTAATGGCCTGGAGAAGGGGCCCCTGAGAGCATGCAGCCCTTTGTGTTGCAGGGTCAAAACAGAGCTGCTGTTACTCATTGGTGTTGGCCCCTGAAGACCACCCAAGTTCATCCACTGCGGGTGGGGCTTTTTCTTGGAAGCTCTGTGGCTCAAGAAGGGAGAGAGTCCGCTCTTTTGTGTTGCAGCTGAGAGGAGAGGTAGAAGGAAGGATGGAGAAAGCAGGGGAGAGGAGGTGGTAGGAGTTCTGGGGTCAGGAAGAGCTGTAGGAATCGGGCTGCAGCCTGGGAGGGTCAGGGGCCCGGAGTCTAGGAATCCCATGTGCTAATCGTGTCCCCTTGGGGAGGTCATTTAACTGCACTTAGTCTCACTTTCCTCAGGTCTAAGTAGCTGTGCCTGGGACTTCCCTGGTTTAGCACTGAAAGTCCTGTGTCCTGGGAAACTTCCTAGTCCCAGGTAGCCTGAGATGGTTGCTCGCCCCACGTATGAGTTGAGGGCAATGATTCCTACTTCTTAGGGTTGTCGTGAGGATAAACTGTTATTATATAAAATGCTTACCACTTGCTTGGCATTGCATCAGGATCCAATACACAGTAGCTATTACTACCAGTAGGTTCGGCAGAAGGGAGATGTTTTGTTCTGTTGCCTGGGGTCAGCCCAGGCAGTACCTGGCACACAGTAGGCACACGATAAATATTAATAAAATGAATGCTTGTCTGAGCCACAGATTCACAGATTTCATTACCCAAATTAGAAACCTCCTTTCTTAATTATGAGGGCATGCTTTCAAACTGTTTAATGACATCTTGTTTTGTAGCCTGTTTAATAAATCTTTGCTGCCAACGGCAAGTTCCCCATGTCGGCAAGTCATCTAAATATTTAACTGATTTTTTTTTTCTCCCCAAGGTTTCGCGCAGACTCTTGGCATTGTGTAGCTGATAAGTAGAGGGATTCTGCAGTACGAAATCAGGCACTTCGAATCTATAAATCTCAGACCTCTCTTTCTCTGGTGTTTCTGATGCTACTGGATAGCTGATTCTAGAGATATGAACCCCCATCCCCTCCCTCCTTCCACCCCTTTGCTCTTGCTTCCTCCACTGCAGAGGCTGGAGGAGGAAAACACTCATTTCTCAGCCTCACTTTCATCTAGGTATGGCCAAGTACACTTTTGTGGCAGATAAGATGCTAATGGGATTTTTTAAGGGGGAAAGGATGGTCCGAGAAAGGCGAGAAGAGCAGACGAGCTTCGTGGTGCCGCTTCCCAGCCTCCTTGCCTTGCACGCAGTTGTGATGCTCACAGAGCAGGCGTGGTGCTGTGATTGTGGGGACAAGCCCAAGGGGGAAAGAACAACACGAGAACTATAGAGACCCTAAAATGGTTCAGGGTCAGACACTCCAGAGCATCTGCCTGTTTTTAGTTGAGATAAAGCAGATTCTGTTGGTTAAGACCCATGAAGCCTGGGTCCTCTGTTACTCGCAGCCAAACACATTTTTTTTTTTTTTTTTTTTTTTTGCGGTACGCAGGCCTCTCACTGCTGTGGCCTCTCCTGTTGCGGAGCACAGGCTCCGGACGCGCAGGCTCAGCGGCCATGGCTCACGGGCCCAGCCGCTCCGCGGCATGTAGGATCTTCCCAGAGCGGGGCATGAACCCGTGTCCCCTGCATCAGCAGGCAGACTCTCAAACACTGCGCCACCAGGGAAGCCCCAAACACATTTTTATATTGTACATGTGTGATGCCCAGTGAGGCGCCAGATCCTGAGATCGAAACATGTTCAAGGTGAGACCTTCAAGGCATCTCCTTGTTGCCAGCTTAAAACCAGAGCAAAAGGCATGGGAGCAGGGAATCAAGAGAACTGGGGGCTGCCTGAAATTTGTGAAGGAGCATTTCTTACGTGTCCTGTCATTCTCTTTGGTCTGGGATAGGTCAGAGGGCCCTGGTGCAGGCACTCTTGGCCTTATATAGCTGATAAGTAGAGGGGTTCAGCAGTAAGAAATCAGGCACTTCAAATCTGTAAATCTCAGACCTCTCTTTGTCTGTAGGTGCTGATGATCACTATACCAGGAAAGAAAGAAATGAAGAAAAAGTGGTTCTTTAAAACTGGAACAGACAGTGGCCTTCTATTGGGGTAGCATCATTCACATAGCTCCACCCACTCCCTTTCTTGTACCCAGATTGATGGAGGGCAGACAAAAGTAGGTTCCTGGAGGAATTATCGGCATTTTTTAAAAGTTCATTAACAGGTCTTTGCTGTGTAAAATCAGTGAGGGCTGAGTTTAGGTTTGGGGCCAAGAATTTTATAGGTCTGCATAATTAAGAGGGAAGTTTTTTGGGTTTTGTTCTGTTTTGCTTTTCCAAGGGGCAGTGAGATGGTGAGGGGGAGAAACAAAAAACATAATGGGACTATAATTGAGGGACTTCTCAATTATACCGTAATATTATACATGCTACAAGTAGTATAATGTTTGGTACAATAGACACGTTATACTTATGGGGAACTCAAAAAAATATTAAATTATTGATTCTAATCACCTCCACCTTGTATAAAACCTCACTACAAGATATGTTGTTTGCGGGGCTTCCCTGGTGGTCCAGTGGTTAAGACTCTGTGCTTCCACTGCAGGGGGCGTGGGTTCTGTGCCCACCTTGGGTCAACTCGAGGGAAGTGATAAAGGAATCACTACAAAGAAAAGAGTGGGAAAAAGGAATTCTGCAGAAGCAAAAAATAATAACAGCAAACATTTTTCTGAACACTTTATGGCAAGCCCTGTTTGAAGTTTCACTTGAAAGTTTCACTTATTTAATCCTCACAACAATCCTATAAAGTAGGACCTTTCACTTTCCTTTATTTCGCAGATGAGAGTGCTGAAGAACAAGGAGGTTACTTATCTTGTCCAAGGTCAGAATTAACAATAGTTAATTCTAGGCAGTCTGATCCCAGCATCCATGTTCTTAATCACGATGCCATATTGCCTCCCTCTCATGGCCAGAAGGGACGAGGAAAGATAAAGTTTTCAGAAACTCACAGAAATATCAAGGGGGCTCTGGGTTTCAAGGCGGTGCGGAAGTTTAGGCGTATCTCAACCGACTGAGAAAATGTCAATCCACTGGAAATTTTATGGAATAGCTGTCTTGGATATGACAGTCTTCACAGGAAAATGCAGTTTGTCTCTGTATTGTTTGAACCATTTTCCAGTTTCGCTATTGAAGGTATGAAACAGCTTCCAATTGTGCCTAAAATCCAATGAAGTCTTTGTAAAATTAAAAGTTGAATTTTAAAGGAAATATTTGTCTACTAAGAACGGCTTCTCTAATTAAGCAATTAAGTCTCAACAAGACAGATCTCATCATTGCTTAAAGGTCATTGAAAATGCAAAGGGGATGCAAAACTCAGCTGCAGGGGTAAATCAGTCCATCTCTGTGGGTATCTAAAGTTTTGAAATTTTCTTAAACTGCACATGCCATCTTTTAAATATTTAAGCATTGGGCCTGTTGCCTCTGTGTGCTGAAAGAAAAAGAAATCTTTGCTGTGTCTTTTGGCTAATCAAAACGCAGCCCTGCGTTTGAAAATTGTTATTGTATAAGGTACCTGTGGTCGGAAGGAGAGATGGCCTAGAGCAGAAAGAACTTGAAGGGTCCTAGATACTTATTTTTACCGCCGTGGTGGCCGCATGCGTGGAAATTAGTTATGACTTTACCACCAGTCACCTCGGCGTGGAGGGCATGGTCTCCAATAATTACATTGCTGCTATTTTGAGTAATGAGATGGGGTTCTGGCACAGCACGAGGCAGATTTTACTGGGTTCATTTAAATTTTATGGAAATGAGTATTTATTACTTGTCATCCACTGAAGCCCATCTCTAATGCTTGCTTTCTTAGTCCATGGTTCACTGAGACTAAAGGATGGTGTCTATAAGGAATTAATCTCCTTGCTCCTTTCTTGACACTATGGAACTGGCTCCACTTAATTGTCAGAAGGACTGATATTTTTCCCATAGCCTAATCCCAGGGAAGTGTGATGAGGGTTCAAGCAACACTGTTAATATCCACTTTCCCACCCAGCACCCATACACTGTTGGAAAGACAACAACTTAGAAGTTTAGGCCACAAGGATAACTTATTTGCAGGGATCGTGTTTGCCACAGGTTGACACCGGTCAGAATGGCCATCACCAAAAAATCTACAAACAATAAATGCTGGAGGAGGTGTGGAGAAAAGGGAACACTCTTACACTGTTGGTGGGAATGTAAATTGATACAGCCACTCTGGAGAACAGTATGGAGGTTCCTTAAAACACTAAAAATAGAACTACCATACGACCCAGCAATCCCACTACTGGGCATATACCCTGAGAAAACCATAATTCAAAGAGTCATGTACCACAATGTTCATTGCAGCTCTATTTACAATAGCTAGGACATGGAAGCAACCTAGGTGTCCATCGACAGATGAATGGATAAAGAAGATATATATTCCATATATACAATGGAATATTACTCAGCCATAAAAAGAAACAAAATTGTGTTATTTGTAGTGAGGTGGACAGACCTAGAGTCTGTCATACAGAGTGAAGTAAGTCAGAAAGAGAAAAACAAATACCGTATGCTAACACATATATAGGGAATCTAAAAAAAAAAAAAAAAAAGGTTCTGATGAACCTAGGGGCAGGACACGAATAGAGGCACAGACGTAGAGAATGGACTTGAGGACACGGGGAGGGGGAAGGGTAAGCTTTGACAAAGTGAGAGAGTGGCATGGACATATATACACTACCAAATGTAAAACAGATAGCTAGTGGGAAGCAGCCACATAGCACAGGGAGATCAGCTCAGTGTTTTGTGACCACCTAGAGGGGTGGGATAAGGAGGGTGGGAGGGAGATGCAAGAGGGAAGGGATATGGGGATATATGTATACATACAGCTGATTCACTTTGTTATACAGCAGAAACTAACATGACATTGTAAAGCAATTATACTCCAATAAAGATGTAAAAAAAAAAAGACAAAAATAATTCCACCTTATCTTT
>NW_006785484.1:695548-712369 GCF_000442215.2 Lipotes vexillifer | reverse complement strand
GCATCGGCAGGCGGACTCTCAACCACTGCGCCACCAGGGAAGCCCCTACCTTATCTTTTGCATTCACCAAAGAATAATAATGAGCCACTGAAAAGGTTCTGTGAAACCAGAATTTATAAGACTAAAATGGATCTCAGAACTAAAGAATTTTGCAAGCCTCTTCTCTCCTCCCAGCAATTCCCACACAATTTTCCCCTGCCCTTTTCCAAAAACTAAGTGCATGGACTTCTCCATGTGTTCTGAGCTCCCTCTGACCCTCGATAATGTTTACAAATTGAAGAAATGGCCGAAATCTGGCATTGTCATTCCTCACTCACATCATGCAGAATGGCAGGTAAACAGGAAAATCTGGACTGGCTTGGAGAATGAGCCAACACACATAAATTACAAATAAAAAAATTAACAGACACCAATCTGCTCTCCAACACCATCCGCCAGCTTTGAATCTCTATGGTAACTGAACTCCCCTGGCCTCCTGGGTATTCAACTAGTGGATTTTTTCCCCCCTTTCCTTTTTCAAAGAAAGTTCTCAAAACTGATTTAAATATTATGATATTCTCATCTCCGAGTGCTAAATGGGAGATGAATTCATGTTGGCTGGGGTGCCGTTTAAAACATAGACTTTTCTTCCTTCAAATGGCACTGCCACAAAGGTGAATTGTCTCCTAATAGAAGATTCCTTTTTAAAAAACCTGAGAGTTGGGGATTGAAGATGGCACTGTGCTTTTAGGGATGATGGGATTAAATTTGCCAAGTAACTAAGGTACTATAAAAAGGAAAGGGGCACTCACTGAAGAGAACGTTGCTTTTTGCAAATGCTTGTTTGTCATCTTGTTTCCGTGGAATTTGGTTGAGGTGTTCTAAATACATGTGTAAATATTCAAGGCTTTGTTTGATTTCGAGGATGGGCAGAGACTAACATTTACTGAGAATTTATGGCATCCTGAGGATATTGTTACCAATTTTTAAATTTTCCTGGCAAAGCAGTAGGGTAGATATTTTTAAATCTTCATTTTATAGTTGAGGAAACTAAGACTCAGAGAGGGTAAGTGGTCTGCCCAAGGTCACACAGCCACTGAGAAAGATGGAATTGAGCTTCAGTCTTATTGATTCTCAAGTTCGAATTCTTTCTGCTAAATTTATGGGTTGTAATACTTATTGCTTTTTCTCTTTTAGAAGTCACTGTCTTCAGTTCCTCCTACCCCTAAGTTATTTAATCCACAAAAACAAATACACAACACCTTCTCCTGGGATGAAAGGGGCTCCAGTGACCAATCCTGACCCCCTTCTTTCCTCCCCGCTTTCTCTCCAGATCCCCTAAGAGAACTACCTGAAGGTCTAAGGTTTCAGCATTTAGACACGCGGGAGCGAACTTGAAATTAGGTTGTTTGACCAGCTAATGACTTCGACTGATGCATAGAGCTGATCTGAGGCTAATTATATTCACTCACTCACTCACCAAAACCAGACCAACACAGGCAGATGCCACTCATTTTAAAAGAAAAAGAAGATTGGGGTGGGGGTGGAGCATAACTTGTTGTATCTTCTATATTAGAGATCAAAAGTATTAAGTTTCAGATTAAAAAAAAAGGAGATGAAGAAAAGAAGGAAAACACAAACACTTCAAATCTTTTGTCAAGAAAATCTCTCCACGTGAACATCAGAAGCTGCCTTTCTCAGAAAGTTTGAGCAACTGCCATTAGGGTGGGAAAATGAAAAGGAACTCAAGCAGAACAAGATGTCCTGAGTGATTTTATGATCCTTCTGACCTTAAAAGGCGTATGTTGGGATATAAGTGCTGTAGTGATTTTGCAGATCCTGAACTGGCAGTGATTTGAAGGCTTCTTGAAGACATCCTGAGGTTTGACATTTGCTATACTTTTTTTTTTCCCTTCTCCTCAAGATCATTACAAAACAATGCTACGGAATCTACCAAAATGTGAAAGTCTGTGGGAAGTTACTAAAACAGGTAGTGAGGGTTCGCTGAGGGCTGCACTTAGCAAAAATCTGAAAATTGCTGGCTCTGTTGTTGAGAGAAAGAAACACTTTATTAGAAAGTGCCTTTGGCATGACTTCATGTAATGGCTTGGTTACAGCAATACTTCCGTGACAGGGAACAGCACGGGGGAAGACGGGAAGATAAAACCCGGGAGAGGAGAATGTGCTTGAGTTTTGTATTTTTCTATTTTGTTTTCTTTTACCTTTTTAAGATTAAGTTTTTAAGACCAAAAATATGCAATGACGTCAGGCAATATGTCATTCTCTGATGAGCTCTGTGTAAAGTTTAGAAGTTGGTGTCCTCTAGAACCTGGGTATGATGGTGCAGAACGAAGTGTCCAAGGAAGAATGGCCAAATTGTAGTCACCTAATTAGATTCTTAGATGTTTACCAGCAAAGAAGGACATGCAGCCAAAATTCAAACTTCAGTATCGAGAGCTCCCTTGCTGAGTTGTACCAAAGGCCAATGACTGCTTCTCTCTGGGCTCTGCACATAGAGTGACACCATATTGACTAATTATTTAGCAGTTGGGAGAATCAAGAAAGCAAAATTGGGTTGGAGTGGGGTCGAGAATAATCTGTTAGTCTTAGAATTAAAAACAAACAAGAAACACAACACGAACAACAAAATGACAAAAGAAATAGAGCAGTTATGCACGAGATAAAAAAATAAAAATAGTATATATATTTAAATGAGCAAAATAAAGGGAAAACACATTACCCTATTTTATAATACAATATATCTTTAAAGGAATCAGATCCATAATATTTATGTGGACTATATTTTTCTGGGAGACTTACTTATTATAACTATGTGGGACTCATCACATTATGTGGTGAGCTGATGAGTTAATATAATTTAAGGAGAAAATAGCAGTTCAAGTTATTTCACATAAAATCTTTGGAGGGGATTTATCTGATTAATTATTTGACTAGCTGCCTCAATTTTTTCTTGACCTTGTTAGTGTGATGATTCCAAATTGGGTTCAAACACTACAGTTCTGTCATAAATAAAACAGGGTGCGGCTTATCTTTTTTATGGAACAGATGGGGTCTAGTTAGCTATCCATCATCTTCTGAGTTGGGGGGTTGCCCAGGAATAAGATGATTCCCAGGCTCCAAGCTTCCCTGCCTATCCTGGGACTCTGTCACTGCTGACTGGTGGGGTTGTGTAATTCACAGGTGTTGGGAGACTCTTAGAGTCTCTCTATAAGCCCCCAAAATGACTTCCACAACCCTTTTGGGATAGGCAGGCTCACATGAGTGATTCTCAAGAATGAGACAAAAGTAAGATTTGTACAATTATCAGGTGTGCTGCAAGTAATTTGTGATCGATCCTTTTTAAGGATGAAAATAAGGCAATTTATTTATTTGGCGTTGATTCTAGTTTCCCTGTACTATTTCTCTCCCCCCTCAGTAGCATTTCAGTGTATTCTTTCAAAGGGTGGACCAGATGCCACCTTTGCCACCATTCCTGGGCTCACTTTGCCAGTGATTTCCCAGAGCCTTCCTCTAGCAGCCTATAGGAGTCTCCGCCCAGCTCTCCAATCTCATTTCCTCACCCCAACACTCATTCCATTTCCTGTTTCTCAAATAAGCCAAGCCCTTCCTTGTATCAGAGACTTATTTTTGCCTCTGCCTGCAACACTCTTCCCCAGATTTCCAAAGCCAGTTCTTTCTAATTACTTATGTCTCAGCAAAAAGGTCACCTCTTCAGAGTGGGCTCTCCAAAAGAGTCTATATCTAAAGAGCCCACCCACGCAACTCACACCCCATCACACACCATCTAATCATTCTCTATCCTAGGGCCGTGCCTGGTATCCTTCGTAGCACTGCTCTAGAAATGGTCTTGTGTGTTTTTGTTTATTTGTTGGTTGCCTGCCCTTTTCCTCTAGAATGTAAGAGCCATGAGAGCTTATCCAGTTCACTATGGACGTCCCCTTACCTAGTGGAGTACCTGGCAATTGGTGGGGTTTCAATAAATATTTGTCTAAATGAATGTATGAATGCTCGTCTAACTGGAAGAACAAGGGTGAGGTTATAGGTTTTGTGTGAACGAGACCTCTAAGGAAGGGGATCACCCATGATGGGACTGTGGTGGAAAGAGGGTGGAGAAACAGAGTCCCAGCCCCACCCATCTAAGAGGCTCTTTTACAGCTACAGCATTTCTCCTGCTTCCCTGCCTGGAAAGGAGAGAACAAGAATTAGTTTCAACATTTTGTATAATTTCATAGCCAATCATTTGATATATGTAAGAAGTCATTAAATTCTACAGTAGATGATCCAGGGTTGAGGGCTGTTCAAATAGGTCACGTGATAATTACAGACAACATTTATTTAGTGTTTTCAGTGTGTCAGGCGTGGATCTAATTATAACATTTAATCCTTACACCAGCCTTAGGAAGTAGATGCTATTACTGTCTCCATTGGACAGGCGAGTAAACTGGGGCTTGGACCAGCTAAACCTTACTCAAGGTCACACAGTTAATAAGTGATGGAGCCTAGGTTCAAACTACATTATTGAGACTGCTACCTCTTGGCAATGACTTGCCCAAGTAATATTGTGGTTTGATAGATTAGAAATTGTATCAGGACTCTATGGCTTCTCGCATTGGATTAATTCCCCTTCCTGTTTCTGCAGTTGAGGCTTTATCATTAAGAGTGAATTTATTTCCTGACATCATTCCTCTTCCTAGTTCTTAAGTAAACTGAAATCTACTGTGTAGTGAGAGGAGATTATAAGAATATGGTAACTCTAGAGAAAATGTGATGAAACTGCCTGTGTGGCCGCATCATTAGGGGTCATGGGACAGGGTATTCCGGGGGAAGTAAACGTCATGTGCCTTTCTCTGTCTTGGAGTTGCCTGGGGTAAATGAATTGATGATCAAAGACCCTGGATTTGCCTTGAGAAAGTAATTTTCCTCTTTGTGCTGTATCTTTTTCATCTGTATAATAAGCAGACCCTGAAGTTCATTTTGCAGTGGGGTTCCTGAACCTGCAGAAATTCCCAAACTTGGTTTCACCTCAGTTCCTTTGCTTGGGGAAAATATCCAAAGCTTGCGTGAGAAACTTGAATGACTGTGCAAAACTTTCAATTGCCTTGAACAGGAAAAAGAGAAGAGCTGTAGTTCTGGGTTTGTATCACTCTGACCTTAGCCTTGGACCAAGAATATAAAGGAGTTTCTAGGACGATGGCTTTGACCTCAGACCAAGGAGGAACAGAACAAACTCAAGTTATGATAAGGGGCAAAGATATTTCAGGGTCTTTGTTTTCAGAAAAAGACAGAGCATGGGGGAGGGAAAAGACTCGAGATGAGACATTCCTGGGAGTGCTAGCCCAGCTGGCCCAGCTGTTTTAAACAGCGCTTCACTCATTTTGGTGTCCTGATTGATATGGGAGATAACAATACAGTGCTTAAGTACAAGGAGTTTAACTCTCAAATATTGGAAACTACAAGCATATTTCACGTTGGGTGAACATGCTGCAAGATAGATTTAATATTTTAATGATAAAAAATTTACAGCAACTAAACTGCAGAATCACACTTTTCTGCTCATATATATTGATGTCTGATCTTTTTTGTTTGAGCCAGGAGGTGGGCTGCTCAGCATGGTGAAGCCTAGAGAAAATTTCAAATTCCTCAACGAGACAGCAATCTCTGGACTTCAGAGGAGCCATGAACTCAGACCTAGATCTGAAAAACTCACAAAGAAAAAGTGGAGATGAGACATCTGGATAATGAGAACTAAACTCGAGAGGAGAAACAGTCCTCAAGGATAATATCCATCAAACTACTTGACATTTTTTTGCAGTCATCACAGAACTGGGTGGTAATGAACCCTACAGCCCCATCTTAGCCAGAGTGTAGGGTACACATCACCGGGTGTACGTGAGAAGCTTTTAGAAGGTACATCAACTCAGCAATAAAAAACGGAACTACAGAGTGAAAGATGGCTCTGTTTTGGATTTTCTTCCAACACTCTAAAGAAAGGCTCAGTTCAAAGTCTCAAGTTCAAGGACTTAACCCCTCACTAATAATACTTCCTAACTTCTTTCACAACGAAGAGAGAGAAGATCTCAGCTTTAAGACTTAGGCAGGCATCAGGGTGGGGCTAGATGTAAAAACACTATTTAGTTGGCACTTTATCTATTTCTGTACTGTCTATCTATCTATCTATCTTCTATCTTTCATCATCATCATCTATTTTTTACCATTAGCTCCTTCTTTTAGTAAGTGATATACTGCTTTTCCATGTAGGCTAGTGATTAATGAAATTTCCTCCTTAATAAAAGTGTTTTTGATAAGCAAATAATATCACAAGGGGTATGCAGATATGGTAAAAATATGAATTTCACCTAAGTGAAATTAGAGAAATGCTGCTTTCTGATGATAATAGGTAACACTGTTTTTTTTTTTTTGGTGTTAGCCAGGACATATTCTAAACCCTTTATATATGTACCAACTCATTTAACTTTCTTTGCTACCCCTTGAGGTAGAGCTTATTATTATTCATGTTTCTAATAGGAAAAACTGAAACAGAGAGTTTAAGTCATTTACCCAGAATTCACATCTAGAAAATTGCAGGGTCAAGATCTTAATTGGAGGATTTGGACTGTAGGACACATGTTCATAACTACTGTGCTATCTTACAATCTGGAGGCCTAGCTCTGCTTGTGAATGGAAATGACCTGTGATCACTGGTGTGAATGGTCACTCCAATGACCAATGGCTATGAATTTGAGTTGGAGAACCACTAGTCAAGCATTTCTATTTGTAAATGGAGGGTATGGGGACGAAATCCAAACTCAATCACTAAGCAGAAATGTGCTAAATGGAAAATACAAGATGATAGTATTTTTTAAGATTTTTTTTTTTTTGATGTGGACCATTTTAAAAATCTTTATTGAATTTGTTACAATATTGTTTCTGTTTTATGTTTTGGTTTTTTGGCCATGAGGCATGTGGGGTCTTAGCTCCCTGGCCAGGGATCAAACCCTCACCCCCTGAACTGGAAGGCAAAGTCTTAACCACTGGACCACCAGGGAAGTCCCAAGATGATATTCTTTTTTTTTTTTGCGGTCGCGGGCCTCTCACTGGCATGTGGGGTCTTAGCTCCCTGGCCAGGGATCAAACCCTCACCCCCTGAACTGGAAGGCAAAGTCTTAACCACTGGACCACCAGGGAAGTCCCAAGATGATATTCTTTTTTTTTTTTGCGGTACGCGGGCCTCTCACTGTTGTGGCCTCTCCCGTTGCGGAGCACAGGCTCCGGACGCTCAGGCCCAGTGGCCATGGCTCACGGGCCTAACTGCTCCGCGGCATGTGGGATCCTCCCGGACCGGGGCACGAACGCGTCCCCTGCATCGGCAGGCGGACTCTCAACCACTGCGCCACCAGGGAAACCCAAGATGATATTCTTAAATATTGAGTTCTCTTAGATCACAGGGAGGGCTGAACAAAGAACTGAGCAAACCTAAGAGAATGGCTCAGTGGAGGCTCAAGCAACAGAGATGACTGGTGTCTTTATCAACCAAAGCAGCATTGTTGAAAGAAGGTTTATAATGCCTTCACCGTTAAGGCATGACGGAAATCCTGCTTTTCAAAAGGAAAAGTTGAGAAATAAGAACTAAAAACAGGGATAATTGAAGATTCCTCACAAAAAGGATTAGAGGATTGAGGGGTAAAAGATCAAAAAGACTTAAACTGAAAAGACTGTCCGAACCTCTTGATGGACTGAATTTTTTACTGGGTTGGTGAGTTTCCAGACCCCTCTCAATTAAACAGCTTCTAAATGGGAATTAGTATGAAGAACCAAGGGGTTCCTGAAAGCACAGGAAAAGAAAGGTGACAGAAGAACTAAAAATTATGACTCAGTTGTATAATTTTTGCTCAGCAAAAATTCATTCTCTGGGTTTTCACTTGACTTTAGTAAAGTACCCTTATCTTTTTTTTTTTTAACTTGTAACTTTCCAAAGCAGTTGGTGTAGATGATTTCACTTGATCTTTACAATAATGCTGTGAAAGGGGGGCTGGGAAAGCATTTTATTACTATTTTTAAGATAATAGAATTGAGGCATTAGACATCAGGATTCTACCTAACAGAATCTCAGTAATAAATGACATTGAGTGAAAGCCTACCTCAGTGCTGGACACAGTGCAAAGTGCTTTACCATGTGTTGTTTTTGTCGTGAATCCTTCTAAGAATCTTTGAGGTCAGTAACCACCTTTTTGCCCAGTCTCTGGAGGCTGGAGAGATTCAGCGATTTGTGGCACACTAAGTATGCAAGATGCAGCTCATCTCAGCCCATGGGGGCTCGTGAAAGCCCACTGCGTGCATCTCTTGCCACAGTGGGAGAACTTAACACCACAGATATCGGTAAACACTACAAATCAGGGCTTGGTTTTCCTTGGAGAGCCAGTGTGTAAACACTCACCAGCATACCATTGGGCGCGTAGCTGGTAAGTGGAGAAGCAGGGTCCAGCACCAGGCAGCCTGGTTCCAGACTCTCCCCTCACACTCCTCAGTGGTACCCATTCACTCTGTACGATATCCAAGGCTGGGCAGCCTCTTGTTTCCTGCAAGGTGCAGGAGACTGAAATCTACCTTGGAATTCTCATGTATGAACTTACATGGAAAAATTATAAAAATGCACAGAGATGAAAAATACTCATACAATCAGCATTAAAGAGCATGAGTTTTGGCTAAATGGTTGCAGGTTTCAAGTCCTTGCTCTTTTTTTTAATTGTGAATCTTGCATTATTGAAACTATGCACCTACCTAATTAAAATATTGACTCTAAATGGACCAATGATGAGAATGTATCATGAACCAAAGGTGTCCCTGATTCCACGTCCACAAGGGAACAGTTAAGAAGGATGTAGTGACAGATGCATGTGACTTTGATTCCAGCTCTGCCACCTACTAGCTGTGTGACCTTGGCCAAGTTACTTCAACTCTCTAAGACTCAGTCTGAATCTGAAAGTGATGCCAAAGTGCTGTTGGAGAGATTAAATGAACGAATGCAGGGGAACCTGACATAATGTAAATCCTCAATAAGTTGTCAGATACTATTCTGGGTAATGTAGATACTATTAGTACACATACAGTGTGGGAAAGCAAATGATAGTCAGAAAGTGGCTTTTACTGGCCAGGGGATGGAATTTAGATGGACTTCAGAAAGAGTTCATGAGAAGCTAGAGAAGCTGTTACAATGGCCTTGCAACTGGATTCACAATCATCCCAAATTAATGGTCGAAACCCCCCTCACTGCCAGTGTGGAGGTTTAAGGCACAGACCACTGCAGACAAAATCCTCCTGCATCACCTACAAGTGCAGACTAGCAGCCCACGGTGCTTCAGTTTTCTCATCCATAACATGTGAACCATAATCATGCTTGCCTCATAGACTAATGCACCAAAACCCTCAGTACTAGTATTTATTATTATGCTCTTAACGTTATCACATATGAGATCTTTTCCACTTAGAGGCCAGACATTCCATGTGCAGTGGACAAGACATCCTTTCCTATGGTCAATTTGGATGCATCCAGACAAAATTCTGAATCTTTTTGTTTTCTTAAAAAATGCTATATTGACCATATATCTGTGACATATATTTATCTCCTAAAAAATTAATAACATAGTCTGGGCCACAGTGTCAACACCTCCTTAACTTGGTTGGAAGGAAGGGCATTCCTCAAAGCAGAAATCAGAAACGTGCCTTCCAGCCTTTCTTGCAGTTAATATGCAGGCACAGGGCTCAGGGTCCGCCCATCAGACACAATGATGCAAGGCTCTGAGGCAGAAGGTACATCATGAGGAAGCAGGTGCAGGGCAGCCTCTAGGCTGACAAGGTAAAAACCACCTGCACTTCAGAGGCAAAAGCTGTCTCAGAGCTTCTAAGAAGGGGAAAGCAAGTGTTCTGCACAGGAGATGTGAGATGGGGGTCTGTTTATGTTGCTGGTGCAGGGGTGTCTCCACGCCACAGTCCTGGCTTTAATCTGGTCATGGATCCTGGATGTGTGGCTTTCAAATCTGATTCTCTAGACCTCTGGGTGATTCCATGAGTCATATGATAATATTTAATTAATTTCTTTTCTGTTAGCTGGTGTAGATTCTGTGATGCACAACTGAGAATCTTGATCGAACCTTCAATTTTCTGACTGGTGTGTTGAGGGTAGCCAGCTTTCCCCACCATGAATTGATGACCTTTCCTTCAATTTTCTAGTTCTTAGGGGGACATGGCCATGTAGCTTCCCTCCATCCCCCCAGCCTCCCTCCTCCAAGCATCAACCACATGGGGCAAACTTTCTCTGTAGAGGACCAGACAGTCATCACTTTAGGTTTTGTGGGCCATACAGTCTCTGTCACAACCACTCAACTCTGCCATTAGAACAGGAAAGAAGCCACAGACAGTATCTAAACAAATGGCATGGCTGTGTTCCAATAAATCTTATTTACACAAACAATCAGTGAGCCAAGTGACAAAAGGTAGCCCTTTGGAGATTACAATGAGCAAAACGGGACCTTCTGAGAGTGCACATCGATTCCAGCTCTAGTCTTGGCTTTGACACGGTGCCTGGGTCATCTGAACACACACATTCCCTCTCTGTACCTGTCTTTCTGCATATACCAATGATAAACCGACCATACCTGTGTTTCCTCTCTCCTAGATGGCTGGAGAGACCAAACGAAGTAACAGATCTCAGAGTGCTTTATTAAAAGCACTTTAAAGTTATGGAGTATGTTATCATTATTATATTTTTATTCCCCGTGAGACAGTGGACTCCATGAGAAGATCTGCGTCTTTTAACTCTTAACTTCTGCTTTCTAGCATTACTACATTTCACAAGTCCACCTTTTATAAATGCTTGTTAAATAAACAAACAGCTTAGCTCTTGGTTTAGAGGACTTTTTAACGTAGCCATAGATGTAAGTTAATGTTTGAATAATCACAAATCTACCAAAATGAGCAGGTAAGTGTAAGGAGTATATATCTGTAAAATTGTGATCACAAACTTAAATGCCTATAGAGACTAAATAAAAAATATAAATCAATGCAAAAATATAAATGAATTGGTGTGAGGCAGTAGTGGGGATTAAAGTAAGCTGAAGGGAGCATATCCTGTCTGAAGGGAATATTGTTCCTTTGCTCCAACTGATTTCATGTGGGAATGTGGGATCACCACTGACAACTTTTCAAGAGAAGCTGAAAACCCGGATTTTTAAGTAAATGTCTCTCATTTTTAAACATTGGCAATGAATCCTCAAGTTTTCAAAAGCTGCACCTTTCTCTCAGTCCATTTGGTAACTCCTGTGTAATTTTAGAAGATATAAAGGAAAGTTATAGTTGAAAAATAGCAATGTAGAAAATTCTTCGATTTCATTGTTTTTTGATTCCCTGGTTGTAATTAACGGTCTTTATTACCCATTGCAAAATTTTCATTTGTTTCAGTTTTCAGTGATTCTTTGATCATGGTATTATTCCTCTGATGACTTAACCAGTTGCCATGATTGTTATAAACTGACTTGCTCCAATTCCCCAGATATCCACAGGCTTCCTCCTTCAATTTATTCAGCTCTCAGTTCAGTTGTCCCTTATTAGACAAGTCCTTCCTAAACAACCTGTCTAAAATGGCACCCATTGGTCCCCCTTTCCTTTTCTTAGTACTTATCAGCCTCTGACATATCATATTTTTATTTGTTTATGATCTGTCTTCATACACTAGAATGTCAGTCTCTTGAAAGTAGAGATGTTGTCTTGTTCAACACAATTCCAGAAGATGCTACAGTGTGTGACAACAGAAGCACCTAATAAATATATCCAATAAATGGATTAGTGACCCTGTTGATCACTGTTGATGAGCTACCAAGACTATTCATTCTCCAAGACATTGGAAATTAAAGGGTATTCACACGTATTCATTCTCCAAGACATTGGAGAAAAACACGAATGTGAGAAAAACAGGTTCCTATTAACAGAAATTTTAACACCAATCTAAAACTTATTGACCAGTAACTTGCTTTGACATTGGGAAAAGTCTACAAATCTGTTGAAAGCCAGCCTTTTACACCATGTTTAAGACCCAACAGTTTCCAACAGCCAGTCTCCTGGTAATGGCTGAGGGGAATTTTACGATGACCAAAAATAAGCTTGAAGTTAAAAGATTGCAAAGCTGCTCTAACAAATGATGGGAGAAGATTTGAAAGATCTTTTCATAGAATATAAAGATTTTCCATTTTGAAACACTCGGAGGAAAAAATAAACCTGGAAGTCATTAAAAGTTTTAAAGGTTTAAGCTGAGTAATTCAGGTAAAATAAGAAAAATATTGACTTTTAAAACATGACTTCTGGGCTTCCCTGGTGGCGCAGTGGTTGAGAGTCCGCCTGCCTTTGCAGGGGACGTGGGTTCGTGCCCCGGTCCAGGAAGATCCCACGTGCCGTGGAGCGGCTGGGCCCGTGAGCCATGGCCGCTGAGCCTGCGCGTCCGGAGCCTGTGCTCCGCAACGGGAGAGGCCACAACAGTGAGAGGCCCGCGTACCGCAAAAAAAAAAAAAAAAAAGACTTCTACTTTCAACTCCTATGAATTGTCTTTGTTGTCAAAGTGACATTAGCACATAGAGATAATTTTAGAAGGGAAAGAAATCCAAAATACCACCACGCTGGCATAGCAACTCTAGTATTTCCCAAGCTTCTTGCCAATCTCAGTCTCAAATCAAGTTTACTAACCTTTTAGACAATCAACTAACATCATCTCTTCTGGGGATATTCAACAGATAAGTAATAGCTGCTCACTCTGTGAGAGGCATGGGCTCAGTTTCATTCTTCTGAATCCATGACAGCTCTTAGGGTACACACTCTATGTATATTGCTCTTGTATTGCTACCACTCTTTAATCTCCAACATCTCAACTATTATTCTTGGAAAGAAAGTCAACACACATGCAATGCCCACCCATTGTGGTCCAGACCCTGAGTTGTGTTTGGTATACACAGTGTCTGTATTGGGGGAGCTCAGGCTCAAGTGAGGAAGACCAGGAAGAATTTAGACAATTCAAGAACAGACAGTTAAAATGGACAACTGGAAAACTGCCACATAATTTCTCTCTCTCTCTCTCGCTCTCTCTCTCTCTCTCTCTCTCTCTCTCTCTCTATATATATATATATATATATATATATATATATATATAAGCTCTTATTACTATTACGTCTAGCTTGGTCTCTTTGACAAAGTTCACTATATTGAGTACGCTGAATAAATGCCTATTAATGACATAAAGAAGTAATTTGTTCTTACTACCGACAATGCTAAGCGCCCCTCTCGTGAGAGCCTGTGGCCCCCATCATGGCGCTCATGCCCGGGCACTGAAACTGTGCATTTGTTTCTTCTCCTTGTCCCCTCTGTCATGCTCCCCTCAAGGGAGGGCCGGTGTATGGTCATATTAGCATCCTCAATGTCTAGCCCAGGGTCTGGCATCTGATCATCAATTCAGAAGTGTTACATATCTGAATGAACTTGTGGAAAACAAGATGTCCTCGGGGCTCAAGCCTGAGAAAAGCTGGCTATTTCTACCCTAAGACACAGATGATAAAAAGGGAACAACTCCATTCAAAAAACAAGTGGGTTTTCTTCCTGTCCTGAGTAGGGAAAATGCCCTGAGAGGTCACATCTACAACGGAGGATGGTAGGAATCTTGAGAAGTCTTTCCCTTATCCTGAATTCTGTCTTTTTTCTTCTTTCACACTTTCTTCCCTGCACTTCCAGTCCTGACGTCTCCAACTGTAACGTTTCGTCCTTGCCTCACAAAGCCGCATGACAGAATTTCCTTTTAATTAGCGCATTCATAACAGCAACAATAATTCTAATCATTAATAAGCCACTTAGGAACAAACCAAATGGCAAGAAGTCAATGTTAATTTTAAAACACATGTAAACATGTAAACAAGAATCCAGGAAGGCCAAACACAGTAACCTTCTGATATTATTAATGGCAAAGTATGCTTTCCACTAGGCTTAAGAAGTAAATGCTACGATAATCGCGCCCCGTATTCCCCCACTTACACTTTTCATAATGGAAATTGATTAATTATTGTGTAACGATTTCTTTACAAATATATGTTTTCCCCAAACACCTCAGGCTTCACGAGGGCAGGGATCCTGTCCGTGTGGCTCTCTGGGTCTATGGCCCCTCTGCGTGTAGTAGGCATCTAATACATCGGTGTTGAATGAATGAATTAATCAAATCTCAAAGGTGTGCTAGCAGATCTCCTGTGAAAGAACAAAGTCCTACTGTTTCAGAACATCACAAAGAAAGCTGGGCACCAGCACCATTTCTTAAATATGAAACTGGCCCAGTGTTTGGGCCATGATGGTTGAAGTGTTTACTCAGAATTTCTAAATTTTATTTTCATTTCAATAAAAAATTAATCCAATTGTATCCTGGATCATCAAGATAATGGACTTCTAACTGAACATTGCTGCATGAAATCAATGTCTACATTGGCATTTATTTTTGTGATTGAGTAGATGCCCAGTAATCAGGAAAAAGGGCATCTTTTGGCTTTTTCATAGAGTATTTCTCACTTTGTGGGTGCTTGCATGTTTTCTCAGTTCCCAAGTTTGGAAAAACGGTTGTAGCTCATCTCCCCCACTCCGCACGGTGACACCCATAAGTCTGGGCAATGCCCGGGGCCACCATCTGTCTCCCTCCCCCAGGACTCCGTTGAACGGAGTCAGGATATAGAGCCAGGACAGCATGTCAGCACCGGCCCTTGTGACGGACCTGGGATGTCTCCGATCATTTCCTCTGCTGCCTTTCATATCACTGAACTGAAACGATCGGGCCTGTCAAGAGTGAGGGCCCCAGATGAAAGGCCAGTGCATTAAGACAGAGCATAATTGCCAGCTTCTGAGTTTCTGACATTAATCGTTTTACTGAAAGAAGACAGTGAAGCTCCTCTCTCTCTCCCTCTCTCCCTCTCTGTCTTTCTCTCTGTCTCTCTTTTATTGCCAACTCACAGGAATTATGGGGGGGTGGGTGTTAAGGGGAAAAAAAAATACCCCACCAACAGCAAGGTTTGCTAATTAAAAGTAATATGTTTTCCCACATTTTTTTGGGCAATTTGATAACACAAAACACTTGGGGGCCACAGGGGGAAACAAACTGAGACAGATAAAAAATGTTTTGTGTTCATCCAAGCACAACTATGTTAATGCGTATTATCCCATTAATGCGCATCAACATCGGGACTCAGCTCACCAATGCAAGCAAGAAGCATACACTTATCATCATTTGATAACATGTTTAATGACAGATTGACGGGAGATTTGCAAATGTGAACTGGCATCAGTGTTGCTAACTTCAGCTTCTGCCGCCGCCTCTGCTATGCCAGCATATTTATGTGCATAATTTGATTTCTCAGCCACACTGTTAGTACATTTTTAATATTAACTATGCACGAACAGACAGCCGAACTTAAGTTGCACTGATGGTTGGAGTTCATTAGATTGAAAAAGATGGGCATGCATGACTAAGATGGAGGTGGCAGTCCAACAGCCAAGAAGCAACACTTAACAGACACGCTCCCTTCTCAACAAGCCCAAGCTACACATTTCATGTTGTCGGAGGCGGCAAAGCTCTTATGAACGAAGGAAGAAGTGGAGAAGAGAAGCAGAAAAGCCCCTGCCCAGGGCATTCAGTCAGCAACTTGACCCAGAGGCCAGGAGCCTGCCAGGCACGTTTGCTTTCCTTTTACCACCTCCTTTCACCCCTAACTCATCATGACTCTGCCCTCAGGTGCCTTTTGCCTCATATGGAGCTGGGGAGCATTAACTCCTATTCATTCTTCGTGAACCTAGATTACGGGGCAGCTGCTTAGGAAAACCTTCTTTAGAAGGGAACAGGGCTCATCGTGTCTGGTTGATGGGAGGCACGGCAATCTGCAAATGAATTTTGCCCCTGGATGAGTGACGTCACCTTTGCTGCATCTCCATTTCTTCATCCGTAAAAGGGGCGTAAGAATATCATTCGAATCTGGCCCTGCTGCTTCCTAACTGTATGATCGTGGGCCACTTCCACAGCCTTTACGAGGCTCAGGTTTTTCCTCTACAAAATGGGGATCCATAATGGACCCTACTTCCAAGGATTAGGGGAGGATATATGGGGCAAACACTGGTAGTGTGCTCACTCAATGCTAAATGTCATCCTTATTAAAGTCTGGGTCTTCAGGCCTTCGATGTGCTTGATATTTGTTGATTGAACAAGTGAGTGAGATCATTATGGCTATTAGGTAAGGCCCAGGGTCAGTTCTGGGAAAGATCTGTCAGGGACCAGGGCAAAAGGCCTACGGGAGTCTGTTACTGATCTAAGCAGGAACCAAAACAGCACACGTTTACACTGACCAGGCTTTTGAAAGTGATGAGAGACACAGGTGAGCAGTCTTCCCATGCAACCGATGCGAAAGAGGCATTGATTGAGCGTTACTGTGTGCATTGTGCTAGGAGCTTCCTTCTCTTTTTCTCATTTAACCCTCACCAGAGGCTTTTAGTGGAGGTATCATCCCCATTTTTTTCGACGAGGAAACTGAGGTTGACGATAAGCCCCTGGGATAAAGAATGCTCAATCCCTATTTATGGACTGGACTTCAGAAAGGTCTGTAACCTGCTGAGGGTGACACAACTAATGAGTGACAGAGCTGGGATTAGAGCCCAGTTCTGATGCCCAAGACCATGCATCTTCTAACTGCACATTTCAGGCTGGAGATTAGAAGGAATAAATGCAAACTGGCTCACCGGTCGAGGCGTGCACCGCTCTTAGATCGG
>NW_006785484.1:692495-695538 GCF_000442215.2 Lipotes vexillifer | reverse complement strand
TCCGAACTGGCTCACCGTTCGAGGCGTGCTCCGCTCTTCACATACAGAGGAAGCACTCCTGCGTTGAGGAACGTGATTTGTGTCATTTGCCTGCGTAACGATGCGGCTTTGCTGGGGCCTCATCCCCGCGTTCAGATCAGGTAAGAACCTGGCCGCAGTGAAACCCATCTGTAGAGGGCGAGCTATAGAGATGTCCTTATACCATGTCCTGTGCCCCACTCCTGGTTTCTGCGTCTTTTTCCTGCTAACAGAGGCACATGCAACTCTCTTCCAAGGACAGCCCACAGCTACTGGAGCTGCTTTGCCTGCATGTGCTGAGCACCTCCAGTGCCTGAGAGCTTATGCCCCCTGGGACGGCCCTTCACCAAATGACTGACTGAGGCAGGTGTACCGGAGCTCAGCCCTTGTCTCCAGGAGGCTCAAACTCAGAGGCAGAAAAGACACCCTAGAGCTCCCCGTGGGATCAGGCTAAGGCTGGGGCTTTGCCTGAACTCACAAACGTGCCTGGCTTTTCCCCCTTCCCTGTTCTGCTTCTCTCACTGGGTTTCCCCCTTCCCTGTTCTGCTTCCCTCACTGGGTTCCTAAGAAATTGCTTGGGATCTGCTCCTGGGACCCCCACCTAAGACATTATCCTACTAGACCAGGGGCTGGCAAAATCCGGCCCTCCACCTGTTTTTATAAATAAAGTTTTATTGGGACTCAGCCACACCTACTCATTTATGTGCTGCTTTTGCTTTGGAATGGCAGAATTTAGTAGCTGCGATAAATATTGCATGGACAAAGCCTCCAGTATTTACTATCTGGTCTTGTGACAAAACAAGTTTGCCAACTCCTGTGCTAGATCATGCTTTGGACATACCAAGCTTTTTCTCACCTCAAGAGCTTTGCGTATGCCATGCCTTCTGCCTGCCATTCTTATTCCTTGACTCAAGGGAAGATCGGTTGCTTCTCATTTCTTAGATCTCTGCAAAAAGGTCACTTCCTCAGAAAGGCCTTCCCTGCCCACCCATTTAATTAGGCTTCCCCTCCCCTATCCCATGGCCCTGTATTCTGAGCACTTCAGCACTGAAATTCTTGCCTCTGTTTATTGGCTCTAGCTCCCTCCATTGTTACCTAATGGCACATAAACACCATGAGGGGCAGAGACCTTCTCCGACTTGCTCATTTCTGGATCCCAGTTCCTGTGCCTGTTCACAGTAAGCACTCAAAATACCTGCTGATTGAATGATGAGGAAGAATGGAAACTACTCCAATGCGCTGCACCTACTCCAGTTGGGTTTAGAAATCAGGTGCTCCGTTTAGATGGTGCTGGGTAATGTCACCCTCATTTTGAATCCTTACTCCCAAAGCAATGGGAACATATTTTATACTTAAGCTGTATTAGTGCTTGGACATTTATTACCTCTGGTATTAATTTGCTTGTTTTGCCACATTATATAATGGGACGTCACTTTATGTTATAAGCTGTAATTTTTTAATTTTATGGTATAAATTGACCTGCTTCAGGAACCTGGATATAAAAAGCCTTGCTGTCAAGGGATAAAGAACAAGTTGTGCTGTTTTAATGGTTTAATTAATGCATTAATTTCACAAAGTTTTTGTTGAGGGCTTAATATGTGCAGGCTCCATGTCTGTGTTCTTCAAGGAGCTTCCTGGTAAGGAAAGAAATGCACATTTCCACACACATACGTCTGTGATCCATTCTGTGCAGGTAGCAGCTACAGTCATCTTTAGAAATGCCAGATGGATCATGCCATTCCCCTACATAAACCCCCCACAATGAACTTAGAATAATCTAAAGTCATCATCAGAGCCTGCACAACTGGATCTGTGCTAAACATTCAAACTTATTTGGCCCTGAGATCACGGAGTTTCAGCAACACTGTCCTTTCAGTTTCCCTCAACACTCCAACTCTTACTTGCCTCAGGGCCTTTGCACTTGCTGTCCCTGTCTGAAATCCTTTTCTCATTCATTTCAGGACTAGCTCCCTCAATCTTTCATGTCTCAGTTGTCACCTCTCAAAGTGGCCTTCCTGCAGCACCCAAAGTAAATGAGCACCACTGCTACCCAGGCCCTCAGCACTTTATTTATTTTCCTTATGGATCTGAAATGATCTTGTTTATTAATTTGTTTTCTGGTTTCTTATCTTTCTCCTCCTACAATATCTGTGAGGGGAAGAAAAATGCCATCTATTCACTGCTATACCCTTGAATTCCAGCACAGTGCCAGACACAAAGAAAGGCACAAACATGTAACGTAATATCAGATAGGTGTAAATCTAATAAAGGAAACAAAACAGGGTGATGAGAAAAAGACAAGTGAAAGGGCTGGATGGCTTTAGATCAGGGGTTGGCAAACTGTGGCCTGTGGGCCATCTGTTTTTGTGGGGCCCACAAACTAAGAATGGTCTTTACATTTTTAAGTGGTTGAAAAAAAGTCAAACGAAGAATGCTATTTTATGACCCATAAAAATCATATGAAATTCAAATTTTGGTGTCCATTGATAAAGTTTTATTGGAACATAGCCACACACACACACATACCTATCACCTATTGCTACTTTCATGATGCAATGGCAGACTGAATAGTTGTGATGGAGACTCTCTGGCTACAGCCCTGAAAATATTTACTAGCTGGCCCTTCAGAAAAAGTTTGCTGACTCCTGATTTAGAGAGATTTTCAGGGAAGAGTCCTTAAAGAAGATGATGTTTATGTTGAGATTTAAGTGATGAGAATGGTGAACATAAGGTTCAGAAAGACTGTCTTTGACATCCCAAGAGAGAATAAACACTCATAAAATGGTAGCTCTCCTCATTATGATATAAGCTTTGAATTAGGACTTTTAATCTGGCAGGTGGGTGCTGGGCAAACTGGCACAAGGTAGTGAGCAGAGCTGAGAAGCTCGGCAAGTGACCACTGCAGCAGTCCTAGCAAGAGACAGGGTGTCCTTCCACTAACCCAACTGTTGTGGAGACAGAGGTGGAAGGGGTGAAGTGGGCAAAGCATTATGGAGGTCCAGTTAAGAAAAATAGTGATGAAATG
>NW_006785484.1:692096-692485 GCF_000442215.2 Lipotes vexillifer | reverse complement strand
GGGGAGAAAAGGGAAAGAGGAGGGTCCGTAGATCCTAAGCTGGAGCACTGTGAGAACAGTGAGGCCACTCACTGTCATTTCAGAATCAGAAAAATGAGCAGATGTTAGGAGAGTGAAAAGCCGGCCTGGGTCAAGCTTGAACAAGGATGAGTTGGATTCAAGGTCATCCCCACCATGTCCCAAAACACTGATATCACAACCTCTCTGGGCAGACCAGTCTCAGCCCAAGTTGTGAAGTGCTGACTCCTTCTACTGCTTCCAGGAGTGTGCATCTGACCAGGCCGAAGAGAGCATCCCGTTCTCCCAGCCACAGGCATTGCTTCAAGAGGATGTGAGCCCACAGGGCCAATTAAACTCAATCTCCGTAGTTGATTGACACTCTTGGGAAA
>NW_006785484.1:691467-692086 GCF_000442215.2 Lipotes vexillifer | reverse complement strand
ACTCTTTCCACTGAAACTCCTAAACTGCTAAGAAATAACCCTGGAGCTGGTCCAGACAATCTTGTCATTTGCCTGAAAATGAAGACAACATAGAGGAAATCTGAGATGAAAGATCAAGTTCCAATGACAAACCTCCTTTGAACCTAGAATTCATCCAAGCACGAAACCAACAATTCCATGTTTTACTTAATTAAGTTTGACTTGGTTTGCAGTCAATTATAAACAAGAGATTTTGATAAACATAGTTTGGAGGTAACATGCTGAACAGTTCTAGCTGTTGCTTCCCAAATAATTATACAGCCTTTCTTTTCAGAGTTAAGGAAGGTATTAAGCTAAGTCAAGGGGAGGACCGATTCCCCTGACTTCCAGTCAAGGCTCTTGAGACAGGAAATTTTTCCTGATACAGTAGAAACTACTGAGTTGATACTATCTACCATTTTAAGTGATCTCAGCAGAGTCAGGCAAACTTCCAGGCCACCTGCTGCTTTCCTAGACTTTGGTCCTCTCCTCGTGCTGCCCCTGTACTGCAGCTTCTGTTCTCTCTTCCGCTCCTCTAACGGGTGATCCACGGTCTCGCCATCTTGGTTTGACCTGATTTTGTACACTAAGTAGGATCTCC
>NW_006785484.1:690758-691446 GCF_000442215.2 Lipotes vexillifer | reverse complement strand
AAGAGTGTTAGACCGGCTCAAAGACTGAATTAAAGTTAACAAGAGCCAACGTTTTCGAGCGCTCAACAACATGCCAGGAACTGTGCAGAAAGCAGTGGTTCTCAAAGTGTGGCCCTTGGACCAGCATCACTGTATCACCTGGGAACTTGTTAGAAATTCAAATTATCTGGCCCCACCCAAGAACTACTGAATCTGACACTCTGGGGATGGGGCTCAGCCTTCTGGTGGGTTTTAGCAACACCCCCTCACCCCCCTGCCAGTGATTCTGATACACAGTCTTTGAGAACCATTGGCTTAAAGTGTTATTTGGATTATCTTTTTCAACCCTTTTTATTGACCCCCAAGGTAGGACAGTTATCCTCATTTTATGGATGAAGGAACTCATCTTAGAGAGATTAGGACATTTGCTCTTACTGCTAGTGAGTGGTACAGCTGGGTTCGAACCCAGGCAGCCTGACCCACAAACCTCTTCAGAGCTCCCCAGCAAGGGTGGACACAGCCACTCAGCAACCTTATCCCCAGGCAGAGCGCCGGGCTCACGTTCCAGTGCGCTGGCAGAAATGCTGCCTCAGATTAGCATGTCCTGTTGTCTTTTTGTTGATTCCTAGCGAAACTTAGGACACATTTCTCAATCTCCAGAACTTTCCACTGAAAAACATTTTTTGGAAAAAAAAAAAAAAAAAAAAAA
>NW_006785484.1:687693-690707 GCF_000442215.2 Lipotes vexillifer | reverse complement strand
AAAAAAAAAAAAAAAAAAAAAAGGCAGCCACAGAACAGAATCCCAACTAATCCTCAACTCAGGTCCACTGGGGTCCTAGAGAAGGCTCAGTGTGACGAGGAATATTTGTGATCATCAGCTTGCAACCTCTTCTCTTGAAAACCACCTCCCCTTCTAAGTTCCTTTTTTCTGTGCACTGCATTTCTTCCCAGTTAATGCTGTGTGGTTACAGATGCCACTTTGCTTGCAGTGATTTATAAGCCATCGCTAATGTTCAGTTGTAATTTCCCATTTCAGACGCGAAAATGGCTCATAACATTCACCACAAGGGCCTCTCTACAATGATATATAATTTAAAAATTAACACAAGGACAGAGGAGGCTCTGCATTTTTGAACTAGGAACTTAGAGATTCAGAGGTTAAAACTTGATAAGGTGAGCTCAAGGAATTAGATGCGTTATTAAAGCAAATGTCTCTGTTCCTGACTTCAGAGCTTTTTCTAGCATCTTCCAGTTCACTTGGACTTGTCAAAGTGCAAGCCCACAAATGGTATATTTATATTAGGATATGTTTTCCCCATTGTTAGGAACATTCTCTAATTCCTGACACAGACCTTTCCGATATAAACCATGCTGTCTGAAAGCAAGCAAAGCAGAAAAACAATCAATGCTAGATTTCCAGCAGGGGCTAAACAGACCTGAACAGCAAGACCAACAAGACCTTATGGCGATTCTCTGGGGGAAAACCCATGGGTGCGTTGACAGTATCATTGGCTCTGGCTGGAGATGGACCCAGAAGACTCTGGAAAGTAGACTATGCAGTATGCCCATCTCCAGGGATGGGGACATTGACAGGGACAGAGGTAGGAATGAAAAAAAGACGGAAAGAGAAAGTGAGCTGGTGCAAGAAGAAAAGATAGGGTACTGTTTCTGTATGTGTTAACACTAGAAATACTTTGGTGTTTGTATCGGTTCAACCATTCATGGCCTTGTGACCGAATCGTTTCCCGGTCTGCTGCAGCATCAAGTGGTTACAATTATGGATTGCAAATTTATTGACATTTGACATCTACATCAGCCTTCCTCTGATCAACAGACCTCTCTGCCACCAAACTGAATAATTACAGAAGATTTCAGCAGTCACGGGGATGCCGAAAAGGTCATTAAATCATCTTGAAGAAACAACGTGTTCCTCCATCTCATCTTGCCAGTAAATCTTCCGTTGAAGTCGGGACCACCTAGTGTCGATGCGCAGAGGAGGGGGCTGAATTACAGAATGGAGAAAGGAATTAAATTAGGATTGAAAAATAGGAAGGCCAGCACAGCAGGGACCTTTCATTTTGTGTTTCGTAATTCCTAGAGAAGCATAAAAATAGTGGTTTACTTTTATCAGATGGATTCATCTAGGCAGACAGGCAGTAATGGCAAGCTTGGGAGTTGAGGGGGGTCCAGGGGAGATATGGGAGGAGCAGCTGTACCCAGGTTCTCTGAAGCCCACTCAGGACCCCATGATACGAAGTCTTTAGGATTTGTCCTGATGCTCTCCAGGGCTTCTTCGTCTGACATCCTTTCTCCTTCCTTGACAAGCACGCCTCTGAGGGGCCCGGAACCCCCTTGGCCTTGTTAATTCTGCTCCATGCTCGCTCTCTCCACTGCAGTCCAGATACCACCAGCTTTCCCCTCGCTTTCCCACAGCCCCCTTGCTGGCCTCCTCCTTCTCTCCTATCCCTCTCATCCCTTCCACACGGCAGTCGGACTGATCTTCTAAAAGACGAAGTAGAGCATACCTCTCGCCCGTTTAACGCCCTCTAATGGCCTCCCATTGGGCTTAGGGAAAAAAATCCAAAGTTCTGAGGATGTTCTATCAAGCCCTGCCTTGCTTCGTACCTCCTTGCCCACCCTCGGGTCATGTCCCAGCCCTCCAGCCCCAGCTGTCAACACTCCCCCTTTCTCGGAATCAGACACACCAACCCCTCTTCCTGTTTTCCTGTCTGGGATGCTCTGCCCTCAATTTGTCATGTGTCCAGCTCCTTCTCATCTCCTTCCCCTGACCCACCCCCGCCCCCTTACTTAAAGTGTGGGGCCCCATCCTAGGCCCACACACTGCCCTGTGTTTCCTTGGCAACCCCTCATTCTAAGAAATGACTGACTTTTATTTTTGTGCTCAGTAAATGTTAGCCATTAAGATTATTATCAACCCGGGTCCTTTGACTAAGATGCAAGGTCTGGGCTTCTCTTACCCTCAGGGGGAGCCCAGCACTTAGGACATGCTTGATGCAGGGCAGGTTCTTCCAGGGGATGGATGGATGGGCGACTGAATGAAGATCCCTGATGCTCGTGCCACAGAGAACGCAGAACTTGGCTCATCACCTGAAGGCATCGAAGAACGCTGCTCCCAGGGCATTGGCACCTCCGGGAAAGCATCTCTTAGCCCAGATGCACAAGCCTCGTGGCAGGGTCTGTCCTCTGGACAAATGTCTTTACAGTGGGCTGGGAATATTTCTCGCTTCCTTTTACTTTTCTGGGCTGTGCAAAGCCTGAAGATTTCTTCCCATTGGGATTCCACTGTGTGCTGGGCACGCTGCTGAGAGTTTCACATGCTTCATCTATTTACCTGCCTCTCTGAGGGGTGACATGGGCATTATTTCACACTGGGGGATGTCCAAGGGTCCCTCAGCTCCGATCACCTCCTAGATACCCACTTTTCCTTCCATACTCTACTCGTTCCCTCCTTCCTTTCTTTCTCCCTGCCTCCCTTCCTCCCTCCTTTCCTTCCTTTTTTCCCCAACATTTATAGTCTGTGTATAATGAGCTAATGAGAAGCAGCCCCGCCCCCTGGAGCTTAGAGGCGGGCCCCGGCTTCGTGTCCGCTGTAAACAGGCGGCTCCGGTGAAAGTCCACAGCCCCACCCCTTGCCAGCCCTACAGAGTCAACGTCAGGGAAACAACGTTGAAACATTTCAGTAAAGCAAAGCTTTCTCGAGCCTCTGTCTCTCTGAGGCTCACTAGACGAAGTTTATACACCCACGTGGAAGCC